>NC_060138.1:165534077-165651577 GCF_021461385.2 Schistocerca piceifrons
CCCATCCCAAGTGACACTTGCTGTGTAGCAAGGACATTGCACAGATATCATTCATGCTCAAATATAGCAGCACAACATGCTAATTTAGTGAGTATATGCATTTATGTTGAACCATGCATTTCTCACAGCGTTTCCATATTTTTGTCCAACTCCTATATATGTTAATACTGAACAGGGACCTGCGTTGTACTGAAAGAGTCTGAAGCAACATGCAGTTGCATTGATCGCAGTGGAAGCAGAATGTGTGTCATTGACATCATGCACATGAGATGTGGTGTGAATAACAATTTTACTGAAGATACTTAACCTGAAAGACCTGTATGGTGTGTGATAATGAAGTAGCAGTTCTACACTCCGTGAATCATATGGAGAAATCGAGAACTAAACATTGATTTATAACACAATTTCATCAGACAGAAAGTAATGGATGGAAAAATTGATAATTGATGCATTTCAGTGGGGGAAAAAAAATCAAGCCAGTCTTAACAGAGCCACTGAATCAGAATATTCATAAACATCATTGTAAGAGAATGTTAATTCGAAATTCTGTACATGATTAGAGTTTATTGTTAGATATCATTTAAAGTTCGGGGGCAGTGTTAGGAATTAAATAAATGGACAAGAGCTCCTTTATTCCATCTTTGTGATATGACTGGATTATTGTTTAAAAGACAATGAAGACTCAAGAAGCCTTTTTATTGTTGAAAAGAAGTTTAGTTTTCACTGCTTTAATGGCATATGCAGTTTTTTCTACCAGTAAATATTAATGTGTGTGATAACTATTTTATTCTATGCCAGCTGCAAGTCACTTAGAAATGAAATCAACAGAAAGTGTAGGAGAGTTTAAATGGAAATGCCTCCAGGAAAAATGTTAAGAAAATGAAAAGAGAATGGTTGTTGGAAGGGGAGATTCAGTGTTTAGATGAGTCAGAACAACCCTTGGTGAAATTAAAAGCAGGGTTGGAAACATTAAGAGTGCAGGTGAAGTTCCACTGTTAAGAGCGGAGGAGGGAATGGATAAGTGGAAAGAGTACATCGAAGGCCACTACAAACAGGAGGAACAGTACATGCTGACAAGATAGAAGAAGAAATGCGTTTTGATCTGGAAGACATGGTGGATCCAGTATTACACTCAGAGTTTTGATAGAGCTTTAGAAGGCTTGTAATCAAATAAGGCAGAAGACATAAATAATTTTCCTTTGGGAGGGGGGTGGTGGTGGGGGGGGGGTGGGTGTGCAATCTGAAACAAGTCACTGTTCCGGTTGATGTGTAGAACTTAGAAGACTAAACACATAAAACAGTAACATCAGACTTGTAGAAAAATATCACCCACACAATTCTGAAGATAGCAAAGGCAAATAAGTGTGAGAAATATTGCACAATCAACTTAATGGCTGATAAACCAAAATGCTGAATGTAATAATATATGGAAGAATTTTCAAGAAATTTGAGAATCTGTTGGATGAGACAGTTTGGCTTTAGGAAATGAAAAGGACCAGAGGTGCAGTTTTGGTGGGGCCCTGGATGATAGTGGCAAGATGAAAAAAGAAAAGAAAAAAATACACCTTTATAGGTTTTGTGTACTTAGAGAGAGCTTTTGACAATGCAAAATGGTCCATAATGTATGAAATTAGCTGAAGAGTAGGTTTGTACGGAGCAATAAGAATCAAAGACCAGGGGAAAAGACCTTGGATTAAAAATACGTTAAGGGAAGGATGCAGTATTTCTCTAGTACTGCTCAACCTCTGTTATGAAGAAGCAATGACTGAAATAAAAGAAAGGTCCATGAGCGGCATTAAGATTCAGATTGAAAAGATATTGATGATAAAGTTTGATGTGGACATTGCTGTCCTCAGTGAAAGTGCGGAAAATTAAAGTAATTGTTGAACATAATGAAGTCTGATGAGCACAGAATATGGATGGAGAGTACAGTAATGCACAGTGCTGGTTTCAGCCCAGCTGGCCCGTATTTTGCAACTTGGCCCATACGGGCTGTGGGCTGCCCTGCCGTGCTGTCAAGCTGAGGACAGTGAGCTGACGGGTCAGCTTGCCAGCCTGTTGACTTACCACTCCGCTCCCACCATGCGTTCTAATGGGCAGTATTGCTTCAGCCCTCTGCCTATACTGTCATACATAAAAATGGCATATTCATTGAAATAAACTCAGTTCCACTTGTGTGTATACATCTGTATTGAGAACAAATGTAAATTTAAAACTTGAAGGAATATATATAAGAATTATATAGTACTGACAATATATAAATTATTTATCTAAATATATAAGTATAAAGGAAAAGAATTATAAAATGGCACATATAGATATCATAAAGTTTCAATAATAAAAAAAAAAAACACATATATGTATTAACAGAAATGAAAAGTAAGTAGTAGTTATGGTACTCCCTAAAGCTGGGAGAAAGACAAAACCCTAGTTGTTCTGGACACTGAAGGCAAAAATAAATTGTCAATACAATTTTTAGACCTCTTTATGATGCCTTCTTCCACCTGGAGTTTTTTTTTCATCTGTTCTGGTTGATGAATTTGCATGGTAGGTCTGTTTGCTACAGGATCTTCTTGTTCTGGGAGCAAATTCAAAAACTATGGCCAAGTGGAAATTGTGAAGATAGATTTTTTCCTGTCACACTCTTGAGGTGCAAATAGTGTGCATTTACAAACATGAAATAGAATGCATGAATCCAACCTTCTTATACTATCTCAAATGTCTATTAGGATCAGCTAAAACATATAGTTTCATCCTAAATTTGTGGCCATTCCCCTGTATGTATTCATTCAGCCTTCCCCTGCAAACCGACCATTGGCTTATCTGTCGTTAGATTTTTCCCTGAATAATAGATTTTCTCCATAGTATTATTGAAATGATTTATCACTAGCAGAATTTTTTCGATAGATGCATTGCAGCATTATTTCTGGCAAAAAGTAGGCATCTTATCTGCAAAAGATACCTATCTCTGCTCATGTACAGGGTCTCTCACTCAAACCTGACTGATTTCAAAGACCCAGGGAAAAAACACACAGTAGATATGACAGTTGAAAATGCATCACATTGTAGATCATCTCAAAGACTTTATTTATCATCAGTACACCTCTACATGTGAACCATTTGTAGCACAAAGAATATACAGTCTATATTCAGTTTCTTGCCAAGTTCTTTGTAACATTTCGTCTGTTATTGTTGCAATCTCATTAGTAATACGATGTCGCAACGTAGGAATATCATCCACTTTGTGCACATACATGCGGTCCTTCACAAATCCCCACTTGAAGAAATCAAGTGGCGTAATGTCGAGTGAACATGGTGGCCAGGCTCTGCTGCATCTGATCCAATGATTGGGAAATTTCCCATCCAGGAACTTGCGAACAGCCGTTGACCAATGTGGTGGAGCTCCATCTTGTTGAAAAATGATGTTTGGTTGCAAGTCTTGTATGTGGAGGGCACACAAACTGCATCTCCAGATACACTACACTGACCCATTCACTGTTAGTTCCATAAAGAAGAACTGTCCAACAATTCTGTCATGCATTAGCCCGCACCAGATGTTTAGTTTAGGGTTATCATGAACACGTTTCAATGACAATGTGCAGATTTTGCAAACCCCAAATCAAACATTATGCCTATTAACCCTTCCTGATTGATGAAACATTGCCTCATCTGAGAATAAACATCTTTCCAGGAAGATGACATCCATATCAATACACTGCAGCATATCCACAGCAAATTGTCGGCATGGTTTGTCTTTCAGTATCAGATGTTGCAGAATTTGCACTTTGTAAACACACATACGAAGACGCTGGTGAACTACACGATGCAATGTTGATCGAGGTACATCAAGTTGCCTAGATGCTTGATGAATTGACTTATGTGGGCTTCTGAGAAATGTTTGTCTGATGTCCTCCACTGTCTCTTCTGAAACCCCATAATGTGCACTGCCGGATTATTCAGAACACTTCCTGTTGCCAGGAACTTCCTGTTGCCAGGAACTTCCTGTTGCCATTCCTTAATTGTTTTCACACCAGGTGGATCACACATCACATGATGATAATTTCTTTGCACAGTAATCGGCAATTTTGTTTCTGCAAACCACACTACTGTTTGCGCGCGCTACTGTGGAGTTGCCATTTTCACTTCATGTGTCCATGCTGCCCTCTGGTGACCATACTCGGCACTTCTGATGCAGGAATATCAATTCTTTGAGGTGCTCTATAATGCGATGCAATGAGTCCTTGAAATCAGGGAGGTTTGAGTGGGACACCCTGTATTTAGTGAAGGGCAGTCTAAATAGGTAGTGTGCTTCCAGTAGTCCTTCACCCTTTTCATCCACAGAAGCCGCATGTAAAATATTATGCCAAAAAATGTTTTTATTTCTTCAGTGGTGGTATCTTTCAAGAAGTTATATTGGCATGCTCGTTTTTGCTTTCAATGAACACTTCCAAGGCAAAAGCATTTCTCTCTTCCACTATCAGTTACAAGAAGTTTTGAATAAATAACAAGAAGAAAAATGATGTTGCTGTAATAAGAGAGGGGATCTCCAAAAGTCCTGGAGAAACAGTAAAAGGTAACTCCTCCCTATTATCTGATGGTCCTTCACTCCACTTGTCTTCAAGAAGAAAAATGGGAGTATGGGGGACCTGGTGGATTTGAGAAAGAGTGCTGGTTTCTGAAGCCTCATTTCTGGGCCCTGCCATTACTACGTTAGATGTAGCAACTGGTACTTCAATAGCACCAGTTACTACTTGAAAGTTAGCAGGTTCCTCTTCATCCTCATTGGAACTCGGATCATCTGATGAAAATTCTAAGTCATTGTCCATGCCATTTTCCAAACTCTTAAGTGGCTAATGACTTCAAAAGTAAATTTTTTTCTTTCTACTTCCAGATGACCTGATAAATGCGCTTTGTACACCTAAAAAGTGTGAAAGAAGAAAAACGTCAAATATTGTCTCCAGAAATATTATTTATTGAAAAAATTAGTGTATGGTTATAATTTAGTTATAGAGGAAAGAAAAATTCCATTAGTGAAAATTTGCTCGCTAATGGGAGGAATAACTGTGTTATTAATTTTTGACAAATTTTTCTCAGATAACATACCATGCTCAATGAATTTATCATTTGCTGCTGAAAAACATCCATAAATATAAAAGGACAGACATGAAATGCCATTATGTGTTGTAAAATACCAGACAAGGAGGTAGCCACAGATCTTAGGACATCCCCCCCCCCCCCCCCCCCCCCCCCTGACTAATTTTGTCAAAAGGCACAGAATACCTCCACAAATATCTAGGATATGTACCTGAGAAATTAGTTTTATGAAATAAATTAAATCATTAACTTATCTTTGAGAACAAACAAAAATTCCAATGCTGGTGTAATAAAAATGAATATTCCATGAGCGGATCAATTCACTTCGCACTACAACTCACGCACGCACCAGCTGAAAGTGCAGCAAAAGATACACTGAAGGCTTGGCCAGTGTGTCCCTTTTAACCTGCAAGCTGGCCGAGGGTAGAAGCCTTGGCGCCATGAGGGTGGTGACACCACACAGGCATGTGCTGTCTGGGAAGCAGTGCGGCTCTCACTCCTCAGTGACATGAGTCATCTTGAACGTGTTAATTCCACCAAAAACCTATCCACAGGAAATATGTTCTGCGGTTGTCACTAGTGTCACAAACACTGTTTTATAACATTATATAGATACTGAAACCAAATAAAAGTGGGGATTAGGGAGAGGAAATGTGCATCTCTTCTTGTTTTCACTTTTTTTTTTCGTGTGTAGGTAATCCTTGTAGTCAACACTCTGTCTTTCATGATCCTAGCTTGTGGAATGAATGCATAAAATGTCATAATCTAAGATGTCAGTCGGTTAAATGAATGACCAGTGAAATCCAATACTGCTATTCAGTACTGTAATAATAACTGAAAATTTAAAATTTTATTTAATGTTCAGCTGGTCAAATTCTCTTTCTGAAACAATGGCTTATGTTTATGTGCAGATCTCTGTAATTTAATGTATTTTATTCACCTCATAACATACAGAATTTCAGAACGTAAGTCTGATGTACAGGAATCATGTTAGGGATACAATTTACTTATTTAAATTTTTTTCAAACTTAAAAGATCATTTGTTGAAGAATTTACTTATTTAAAATTTGTCAAACTTACAATATTAACTGCTGAAGGATTTGTACAAGATTCTTTCTAATGCTGTTACAGAATTTGCATCCACTATAAGTAGCATAAATTTTTCTTTGGTTTTAAGGATCCAGCTCAAAGTATCACTTTGTCCTTCATGAAATCTTCCACTGAGTGGTAGTATCTTTCAGTTAGAAAATCGCATAACTTGCTTTTTAAAATGTTTACCTCCATATTCATTACATCACACCCTTTTATTTTGTTGTGAATTTTCATGTCTGTATATTAAGGAGTCTGAGCATACAAATTTAAGAAATGTGATGTGAGTATAAAGTTTCTTTGTCTTTTGTTGTAACTGCGTTCAACTTAATTTTTTAATCTTTTTTGTATTTTTAGATAAATAAAACAACGAAATTGCGCACTGCAGATTTATTGAAATTGAATTACAGAAAGTGATATGCTCGCAAACGAATTTCTGAACAGCAGTTTTCTGCACAATAAAATAAATATCAGTGTTCTCTGAATGGAACTCCCTGGCTATTAGTCACTCTTCTGTTCCTAGAAACAAAGAAAGAGAATAAAGCATCAGGCACCACAAATTTTTGTGGGAAACAAGAACTGCCCCATCTAAATAAAGCATTCTTGGAAATTACCCAGTTTCTGCAGAATAAACCTTACCAAATACAAGTTATGCAGAATCAGCAGTTCATTAACATTTTGTGGATTGATTGATGATCTTTTCTCACTGTTGATTAGCCCTGCTTGGCAAAAATTTTCTTTCTGCAGATGCACATTTTGCAGGAATTATTAGCTAAGCTGAGTAGATTGGGAACTTTTTTTCATTTGCTCTCCGCCACGTCAACAACTCAGCTGGCTGCTCATTTTCAGAGTAACCTTTTGCTAAGTAGCATGAAATTTCATCTTCCATATGGCTACTCCTTTTGCAAGTGTCATCTACGTCATCTACCCAGTTGCCAAGTCGACTCCTCTTCATTTTCATAGGGGACAAATGACAGTCTGTAAAACTGGAGAGAGAGAGGATATAACCTGGAAAAAGGGTGCCCCCTTTTTGTGTTGTGATTGTTTGCAGCAACCAGTTTATCAAAGACATCACACACACACACACACACACACACACACACACACACACAACACACACACACACAGCCATCTTCTCTTTCAGAAAAGATTCTATTCTTCGCTTATGTGCTGTGACTTCTGTCTGCAATATAAAATAAGACCTTAACAGCAATCTCCTTTAGTGGCAATAAATGCTTGTTAACAAGAAAGCAGGAGAAATACGTACTGACAACTCTAGTTCCATTGATGTTGACGGTGTAGTTTCTGGAACGGAGCAGTGAGTGTGTTCTTGTTGATGGCATTTGCTTATCATATCAGCAGCAGTATTCCAACAGTTATCATAGACTTTGAGCTTTGAGACACTTACTCAGACCAGTTTTTTAAGTAATTTACAGTGCTCTTCGAAGTTCTAATTAATATAAATGCTAGTGGTGCAAATTCTTTGAGAAATTTGTCTTCATATAACAGTGTCTTAGCATGGTTGCAATGCAGAGTGCTATACAGGAGAGCAGCTTAAACCATGAAAGCACCAACTTGATATAAGCTGCTCTAAATCTGCAATGGAAATGTTGTAATTTTCTCATTTAGACAAAATTTCTCTTTGAATATTAAGACCAGATTTAGCATCTTCAGCTTGGCAGGTTAAAACAAGATTTTTTAATTGAATCGTTCACCTGAATAATGTTGTATCCAGAAAAAAGGAGATCTGCAGTTCGGCAATTGTAGTGACCAACAATGATAAAATATTCACTTTTAATGTATATTATCAGACCATAAATCCATTTCAAAGGCACGTGCATTGATTGCTAAGCAACTTTGTTTTGATTTCTTCAGCTGCCTCAAAAATACCCTGTGAAATCGTTGATGGATGAGGAAGGACATTGTTAACATTTACGCGGCCATGTTTTTACTGTGCACCTATGTCTAAAAATTCCAGATATAAGTTCCTGAACCCTGAACCATATTATAGGAATGTAGGTCCTGGATACAGAGTTGTTGTACACCTACTAATGACAGTAGTTGTGTTCTTGAAGATATTGATGCATTGTTCCCGCATCTAAAAAGTTTCTCACTTTAAACACATTTCTGCCTGATAATTGTTGAAGTTGATGAGACCTTTTTGAAGCAATAAACAAAATCACGCGATTTGTACTGCACAAAACATGTTTGTTCATTTGTGCAACATGTACAGATGAAAAACATTTCCATACTGTTGACAACTCATTCTCCATTGAATGAAGAACAAATTATTTTTTTAAGTAACTTTCCTTCACTGCTTTGTTGGTAAGGACACACAGTGGCACTGCTGAGGTCGACACAAATGTCGAAGATGAATTTGACAGCTGTAGTTGATGCCCACCTATGCTTCTAAACACAAGAGCTCCAACTTATTTTGATGCTGTCCATGTTACTTAACAGTAGATCTCACAATATGCAGTCCTAGTCTTGTCCTTGAGACCCTGTGGAACATTCATGGAGGCCTATATAATATTGAACACTTCCCAATAAAAATACTCCTGTCAGTTTGCAGAAAAAACAAATTTGTATCGTACTGGTTTGTTAGTTAAACCAATTGGCAAATCTGAACATCAGAAGTGCTGTTCAACATCAACCAGGAGAAAGCAATCAGTGAGGTGGTATAAGATGCTTCTGCTTCTTCTATCATACCTACTACAGATCCAGCACTGTTCTTCCATTTGGATCCTCTCTGACAAAGCATGTTCCATGGTCGTCTGAAGAAATAGCAGAGATCATTTGAGAACACGAAACAACTTGTCAGGTTAAAACAGGGTTTTTAAAATTGAATCTATCTATCTATCTATCTATCTATCTATATTCCTTCTCAGCGATCATAGGCCCTGTAGACCACGCGCTGCATCAACAATCTGCTTCTACCACCTTCTATCTCTCGCAGCCTCTCTCCACCCTAATGCTACGATGTCTTTCTCTATGTCATCTTTCCACCTTGTACGAGGTCGGCCCAATGGTCATGTTGCCTGGAGAGTTCCTTCAAATGCTTTCTTGTTCATTCTGTTGTTTTCCATTCTGGCCGCATGTCCAGCCCATTGCAGTCTCCTACTTTTTAATTTCTGGATGATAGTGGGTCTCTTCATTAACTGATAAATTTCATTGTTCTTTCGAATTCTCCATGCGCCATTCTCCAACACAGGTCCCCAGATTTTTCTGATTACTTTTCTTTCGAAAACATTCAATTTTTCTCTTTCATTCTTTGTAATCGTCCAGCTATCTGAACCGTATAGTACTATGGGGCAGATAATAGTGTTGTGTATCTTCATCTTTGTGGTGATTGACAAAGCTTTACTTTTGAGTGGGTTACTTAGTGAGTACAGACGTCTTGACCCTGAGGCTATTCTTTCATTTATATCCATTGTTATGATATTTTTACTGTTGAAACATGATCCAAGGTATTTAAACTGGAGAACTTTTCTGAATTTAGAATGTTGGTCAGTTTCAAAGTAAGGATTTGGGTTTATGACTCGACCTATTTCCATATATTCGGTTTTCTCTTGGTTAATCAAAATCCCGATTTTGCTGGCACTGTGCCTGAGAGATCTGTACATGTCTTTCAGTTCTTCTTCAGTTTCACTCAGCAACACTATATCATCTGCATAAGCCAGGAGTTTTACACATGAAAGAGCGTCTCCCTGTCGTAAGCCTGTTTTAATTGGAAAGGTGGGGGATATGGATCCTCTGAACTTCACTGCTGCCTGAGGGGGGGGGGGGGGGGGGGGGGGAAACCACACACACAGTGTGAGGCACTTCTGCGTATCAATTGTAAGTTATCTTCAGGATGTGGTTGTGGTTACTCTCAATAGTTATTTCATATTCTGATTTATTCCCCACATTTTGTTCATGCTCAAGATTTGGAGCAGATGATTTAATAAGACTTGACAATTAGCAGGAAAAATCGAAGAACTTATCGTAGGACCTACTGGATCTCCCCCTGCACTCTCTCTCTCTCTCTCTCTCTCTCTTTTTTCCACATCTCTTATTTGTTAAAGCAGAAGTTAGTGGTCTTGTTATTACTTTTAATAATGTGATCAGGTTTCTAGAACGTACATCCTGCAGTAAAATGTGGCACCTTTTAGAGTCTAAAAACAAATTATATCAAAGTACCCAACAATAGTACTTAAAATATGTTTATAAGTAGACAGGGAAATGTATCTGACATGGTCCTAAAACACATTTCTTTGTTTGTAGTCAAACTATTGCTGCAGAGTTAACTAATTGAGTAATGTGATTATGTATAAAGATGCTGGGCACAGTCTGCCAGATGAATACCATACATTTCATATCTTCTCACAGTCTCTTTCCTTCATGATTGCTTCTTTGAAAATTCTTTTAGGCAGTCTAAAAAATTAATTTTTGGAAATTGTCAGAATGGCACATATTGAAGGTGAGAACTTTGATTAATCAACCCACCAGCTTGGAGGCACTTCCTAATTTTTAAGGATCAAAAACACACTAAATCTTGTGTGTAAGATAACTGTTTTCCAACAGATCTGTCTTTGGTTCAATGACTATTGTGGTTTTACTGTAAGTAATATACATTCAGTGGCTCAAACATTGAGGCTGCTATTGCTTTCCCCTGTCACTGAGTGTGCCTTTTATATTTTGATATAAAATGTGTTCATTGTGTACAGTCCAGCAAAGTATCCAGTCCACAGAGTGTGAAGATTATCTGGAAACTAAGGTTACAAGACATGTAGTTTTAACATGGAATGTCCTTGGGGAAATTGGTGCCATTGCCTAGTAACAGGAAGCCAGCAAAAGGAAAGAGCATTCCCAACAATCTGTAGAGTGGCTGGGGTGTTTTCGGTAATGTTCTGCATTGTCAGTAGCTGACATAAGAACAGTCTCACCACTGTTTTTCATTCCCTTTTCCTTTCTTCGTTCACCTTCTCCTACCCTTCCTCCGCTTCGACGTTTAAGGCTCCTCTTTCTCTTCTTCCTCCCAGTGTGCTCCTGAAGGCCAGTTCACTTGTCTGATGCGCAACAGGTGACTGGGTAACGCGTAATTCCCAGCCCCAGGTAGACAGGTAGGGTTCGCATGTACCCTCTGGTACAGGCAAGGCCCAGGGAGGGTGGACTGCCTGAGCTGCTACCTTCGCAAATTGCCAGTTGGTCCCCCTGTCAGGCTGCGATTCACCTCGAAATTGGTTCAGTTTATGGATGGGATGTAATGTCAAGGCAGCATGTGATGAAATGGATATGGAATTTCAATTTTGGAAGGACAGAAATTCACGACGAAGACAGAAGCGGAAGGCCATCTGTTGTTGTTGTTGTTGATGATGTGGTGCAGAAAATTGAAGAACATATCCTCTCTGATCGCCATTCGACAGTTGATGACCTGCATGCAATTTGCCCAAACATTTCATGAGCTGTTTTTCATGAAATTGTAACTGATAGATTAAATTATTGCAAGTTGTGTGCATGATGGGTACCCAAGGTGCTTACCGTAGCACACAAAATGAACAGAGTCGGTGCCACCCTTCACCGTTTTGAGACTGAAGGTGATGCTTTTCTCAACTCTGCAGTGACAGGCGATGAAACATGGGCTTATCACCATACTCCAGAGATCAAACAACATTCAATGAGTGGCGCCATACTCATTCTCTTTCAGCCAAAAAATTCAAAACTTGGCAAACAGTGAGGAGAATCAGGGTGTAAGCGTTTTGCAAGAGAAAAGAGGTTCTGCTCATTGACTTTTTGGAGAGAGATGAAACAATATATGCTGCAAGATATTGTAAGGCCATGAATAAATTTCACAGAGCCATATGACACAAACGTCATGGGATGCTGATAATGGGAGTCTGTCTTCTTCATGACAAGGCACACTGCACACCTCTCACGCAAATATATAATGCAAGACCTGTACTACAATGCATGTAAATTTTATTAAAATAAATTCATTTTTTCTCCTTCAAAAAGATCGTGTAATGTTAGTTTCCGGATTAGCCTCTTATTTCAGTATGCGGGATACCAATGTTGTTAGAAATTCAGAAGCTGGGATTTTCTTCATGTCCTCCGTGCAATATAAAACTAAATTTGCAAATGCAATCATGTGAATGGTGAAATCATCAGAACCAGCTATACCGGACACAGGCATGTGGTAGTTCTGGGAAGAATCTTGTGACAACAACCATAGGGGATTGAAAGGACCCTGTGCGCTTCAGGAGTTGTCCTTTTTCTATATGTTACGTTACCAAGAATTAGGTTTGTGGATGAGTGAAAGTGGCAAAACGAGTGGCATGTATGGGAAACAAGTTGTAGTTGGAGTGAGTATGTTGACCATGGTGAAGAGAGACTTCCCACTTACATGGAAGAAAGCAATCTCTCTTTGTGTAGAGCACTGCCCAGTGTCACTTAATGTCTCTTCCCTTTACAAGATTCAGAAGACTTTTACAAATTACATATTCTTTTGCCGCTTACTGCCCCTGTCTCTTGAAATAATCACAGTGCATAAAAAGAATACTTAGTGCTGTTGGTACACCTCCTGCTGTGCTTCTGTCATAGTCACAGAACACAGTTCATGTTCACAATTTTTTGAAAAATTTGAATTACATTGAAAATGTCATTACCTTTTTTACTTTATTAAGTACTAGCAAAACCGGCTGTGCTTCACAAAATGTACGGGAATCAGATATATGTCCTAATCTCGTTCTCCCCCTCTCTCCATGCACCAACTCCCCTCCCCTTATGTCCATCTCCTCTTCTCTTTGTCATGGAGCCTTGTTTATTGTTATCACAAAATTAAACCTTGATTGGGAATTGAAGTCACTTAAATGACTGGGTAAATTAGTTGGATTCATTAGCATGGAGGTGAGAGACACCTCTCCATCTGCCGTATCTGTGAGGATAATATCTTCAATGACAGTAGTCTGCAAAGTTTCAATCTGAAAGCAGACACAATTACAAAGTTAACCATAAATGACATGTTCCAGTTGTCTGTTAAAACTGACTGTGAGGAAACAAAATAGCACATAGTTTTCGTGTACCATTTTTGTGTAAAATTATATGTGAGGTGAAAGAATATATATGTTGTTGTTGTTGTTGTTGTTGTTGTTGTTGTTGTTTTCAGTCATGAGACTGGTTTGATGCAGCTCTCCATGCTACTCTATCTTGTGCAAGCTTCTTCATCTCCCAGTACCTACTGCAACCTACATCCTTCTGAATCTGCTTAGTGTACTCATCTCTTTGTCTCCCTCCATGATTTTTACCCTCCGCGTTGCCCTCCAATACTAAAGTGGTGATCCTTTGATGCCTCAGAACATGTCCTACCAACCGATCCCTTCTTCTAGTCAAGTTGTGCCATAAACTCCTCTTCTCCCCAATCCTATTCAATACCTCCTCATTAGTTATGTGATCTACCTATCTAATCTTCAGCATTCTTCTGTTGAACCACATTTCGAAAGCCTCTATTCTCTTCTTGTCCAAACTATTTATCGTCCACGTTTCACTTCCATATATGGCTACACTCCATACAAATACTTTCAGAAACGACTTCTAGTCCCTTAAATCTATACTCGATGTTAACAAATCCCTCTTCTTCAGAAACGCTTTCCTTGCCATTGCCAGTCTACATTTTATATCCTCTCTACTTCGACCATCATCAGTTATTTTGCTCCCCAAATAGCAAAACTGCTTTACTACTTTAAGTGTGTCATTTTCTAATCTAATTCCCTCAGCATCACCAGACTTAATTCGACTACATTCCATTATCTTTGTTTTGCTTTTGTTGATGTTCATCTTATATCCTCCTTTCAAGACACTATCCATTCCGTTCAACTGCTCTTCCAAGTCCTTTGCTGTCTCTGACAGAATTACAATGTCATCGGCGAACCTCAAAGTTTTTATTTCTTCTCCATGGATTTTAATACCTACTCTGAATTTTTCTTTTGTTTCCTTTACTGCTTGCTCAATGTACAGATTGAATAACATCGAGGAGAGGCTACAACCCTGTCTCACTCCCTTTCCAACCAATGCTTCCCTTTCATGCCCCTCGACTCTTATAACTGCCAGCTGGTTTCTGTACAAAGAATATATATAAGGAAAACGATTGTCTAGTTGTGTGAAGATACATTCAAAACATACAATGAGCAGGCTGCACAGTGGTTAGGCAACTGGACTCACATTTGGGAGAACAGTGGTTCGTATCTGCATCTGGCTGTCCAGACGTAGGTTTTTTGTGATTTCCCACTTAGGTTTTTCACAATTTCCCTAAATTGCTCCAGGCAAATGCCTTGTTGGTCCCTTTGAAAGGCTGTAAGGCTTCTACATCTTTGAAACATTCAGAGCCTGTGCTCAGTCTCTGTCAACCTCATAGTCAGTGAGATGTTAAACCCTGATTCCTTCCTTTCAAAACGCACAAAATGCTCTGGGCAAGTTTCTGTCACTGTTTCTCAACAAACCTTTGTTTTCATAGATTGACAACTAATAACCTTAAAAATATGGAAACTTAAGGCTTCTTAATAATCATCTGTAGTATAAACTAAATAAGAGAGAATCATGTAAGTAATTATTTCCTTTACTTTTTATGGACCCTTCTGAGTTTGTATTGAATTGGAATTAAATAATTAATATAAAAAAGATGAACTAACATGTAGTGTCCTTTCTTGAAAAGGAGGACCTGCTGAACCGTGGGTCATATTGCCTCATGAACGAGCACGGTACGAAGAACAATTCCGTGCCTTACAACCAGTAAATGGCATTGTCACAGGTGAACAGGCAAAGGGGTTTCTCCTCCAATCTCGACTACCACCAGCAATTTTGGGTCAAATATGGTAAGTAGTGTTTTTCTTAAAGTGAATGAAGTATATTGGGTAGCTGCTCAAGGTAGTGAAAGTGTGTTCTTAGAATTACACTCTCTTCTTTGAGTTGTCAGTAGAGCACACTTACCTTTGATCAGAGTAATGTGATTACTTTTATGACATCTCAAGAACTACATAGTACATATGATAAATTGACTGTAAATTTGTTACAGGTCTTTAGCAGATACTGACTCAGATGGGAAAATGAATATAACAGAGTTCAGTATTGCCTGTAAACTTATAAACCTAAAATTACGAGGCTTTGAACTGCCAAAAGTACTTCCACCTACAATGCTACAACAGAATATGCCACCAGGTATGTTATATAATATCCTTTCATGTTTTATGTGTCTATGCGTTAGATGTAATAATCATGAAAAAAAGGAAGTTGAATTGGGGCTGCATGTTGTGTTTTCACTAAAATCTGTGAATGGATTTTTTTACTGCTGTGAGCATAACACTTTAATTTTGTGTTTCTATACTACACGGGCCAAACATGTTCACAATGGAAAGACTGCACAAGTAATAAAAACAGAAACTGGGTGTGATATATTGTATGTTAATATGATAAAAGATCTTTTCTACATATTGCAGTAAGAAAATTTATTTTAGTTACGGCAAATTGATGGAGAGTGCACAGAATGATTCAGCAACCCCAGACAAGAAAATTTACAAAGCTAAAGGTTAGGCAACGTTTACATTCAATTGATGAATGCAAGATCTTGAGAATTTGTACATCCAGTTCAGTGATACAGCAGATTGAGATAATGTAAATTACATAGTGACCATGATGCAGTATAAGATGTGATTGGAACAGATAGTTGCTGAAGTCCTAGTCAAGTTGCGGCTGTGGTACAATTCAAGCAGGCCTAGATATTGTCTCAGTACTCACCAGAAAGACAGATGAAACAGTTGTGATTTCTCTATGTGCTACACCTCATATTATTAGATTATGAAGATTTCCTTTTTCATTGACATAAAGAGTGTGTTTGCCACAGAAGCCAAGTAATTGTTAAGTCTTATTCACCATGCACACTTGTAGACACCAGTAAACTGGTAGTGTACAACTTGTCATTTAGTGCCAAAGTATGTAAAAGCTGTATCTGACAGCATCTACAATTGGTGCACTAATAAGAATGTGCTGTACAGTTTACTGGGAAAACTATAGTTCAGACGTGCACGGCATGTTGCCATTGGCATACTTTTTGTGACTTCCTACATGTGGCCACTCAATGTTCTTTTGAGATCTGTTTCTTCTAACTGTATACACCATAGGTGTATGTTTTTGCTACATGGGGAATTCTTTCCAGATGTATAGCCATTTCATGAACGCATTGAAATCAGTCTTTCCAAATTTTGATCAGTGATTCTTTTCTGCAGATATCTCCTATTTTCTTTTCCTCATGATGCAGTAATGGTAAAATATCACCGGTATTCATATTACAAATACAGTTTCCAGTGTTTTTCTTTATAGTGGTACTGTTTATAACCTTGTGTTGTATGTATTTCCACTGTGGTATTTGTGCAAGATTGTTAAGATTTTTTACGCATTCTGTAAGCTCAGTTCCCTGAGAGCTGATTTTTAGTACACATCTTAAGTTTCTATTTCTATATAATATTTTCTAGCGATGTTGTGCTCAGCTGTGGATTAGTGTGTGTCCCACTTATAAATAACACACGTTGGAAAAATGGTAAGTGCAGTCACAAAAGACAGAATTCTGTCAGCTGGAAGTACACCTATTTGGGACTGAATCTTTCAGAAGTCAAAAATGTTGAGAAGCAAGCCATTTCATGGTAACCTTTAGGAAGAGCAGGTCGTTAGGTGCAAAATAGTGGTTGGGGAGAACTGAAAGAGGGGAGGGAAAATGCAGACAACAACAAACTGTGAACATTCTTATCACAAACTTCACAGTGTCTGTTCTGAATGGAATATGGCAGTTTTGAAAGTGTTTAGTACTACTGCTGATGAACATCATTCCACAGAGCCCACAAATTGCACATCCTTGTGGTCCGAAAATAGCTGTTATGGTTTTCCACACAGATTGTGTTTGCCTGATTTTTTTTCTATTATTGATAAAATTGAATGTGTGATTCCTGCTTGGAATCCACATCAACAAAAGGTCTTGCTTCTTTATAGGGTGGAAAAATCACCTTTGATCTCTAGCATCCATGCGGAGGTTTTACTAAATTTCATAACTAGCCTCTTTAAAACTGAAATGGTTGTTCCATTTATTAATGTAAAATAGACTTGATGATGTAAGTAATTACAGAAATAATATTATTAAATGTCACAAATTTTGTGCCTGCATTAGGTATATTTTCCCACAATGTAAGTACACACAGAATATGTCAATACATTTTCAAGAATGTAGACAACATAGTGAGATCATCTCGAGCACAAAAATATATGGTTCCCCTGAATTTTCCAACTGAAGTCCAGAAAGCTAGAACACAATAGCTATAAACACACTCACAATCAGACCAAAATTGGCTGTCAATAGAATGAGCCCATAGTGCAAATATTAGTCCATTATTCTGAAATACCAAGTAGACAAAATAAGCAGTGCCAGGGTAGAGCAGGATGGAGTTGTGGTGACGATCCCACATTTACACCAACTTACAGGTCATGCGACTCGCGTATGTGATCTCCTGTGTGCTCTGCGTGGACAGAGTAGGTTCCCATGCTTTACATTGAGCTCTCCAGATTGTTGCCATCCTAGGACACAAGGACACAACACATCCCTTCATGCACACCTTCATGTCCATCACTTGTTGAAATCAGCACATCTGGAAGAAACAGGATGATGTTGCACTGGCCAAGGCTGCGGGTGGATTTGTTGTAATTTCCAGCTTTCACTAACAAACCTGCTGAGCTGTGACTGCCTGAAGTCGCCTTCTCAGTGTCAGGTGTGGGCATTAGATGCTGTTATGCTGGTGGTTGGAGCACATTGCACGGATCCTGGAAACTGGGGTTGAACTTAAGTTCTTCGTGTGGAGACCTCTGGCAATGCAGTCAGTGGACTCTTTTGCTAAAACAATTCCTGAAAAAAATGCACCTGCTACTAAAACTTGTAACATAGTATTCATTCAACATATATAAAATTAGCAAGTAGTATGTATGATGGGGGAAGAAAAATTGAAAAATTGCATGATACCATTCTCTTTGCTGTACATACCATATTGTCTTACCTTCATTTCTATCTAGTTGCTGCATTTGTTGCATTTTTCTCCAACTGTTTTTTTCCAATCTGTTTCTGAAGAACAGACTGTATAGAGCCTGTAAGCATCAGTATAAAGTGATTCATGATTTCTTATCCATAGCTTTCATTTTTCTTTTTTGAACTTAAAAAAATTTCTTCCATAGTGTACTCCTGAGTTCACATGTCTGCCTTTACAAAATTATGCTATTAAACATGTACCCATGTGCACTCATAACCAACATGTGCTTAGCAAAGAATGGTTTTCTGCATGATTGTGAAAATCAATGTGGGATACCACAAATAAGATTTGTAATTGACTGATTCAAAGTTGATGGAAGGATATAATGGGAGGGCAGTGAAGGCACAGTTTAAGGGATTTGTAAATTTTGATGTGTGAACTTTTACTGGTCTTCCCCTGCCCCCTCCTCCAAATGGTTCAATAAATCCCAGAAAACTCTATTTTTTATTAAGTTACTCTGGACTACACAATATACAATGACTCTCTCTCTTTCTAATTTTTTCATTACATCTTAGTCTCGAACCTGCTGTAATTTTTATGGAAATTTATTAAATTATGTGTAATATTTCACCATGTCTACATCAGTGAGCAACATGGCAGTGATAAACTCAATCAGGTAAAATCTCTATCAAAATTTCTGAAATGCTTAATTTGGGGATGGGACAGATACGTTATAATTTGTAGTTCAAGTCTTGCAAATTTAACAAAATGACCTGTGAATTGAAAGATAACCAGTGTGAAATAGTGCTGATCATCTAGATCAGGCAGAGGTTTTGAAGTGCCTTATTTGCAGACTGTGATTGGAATGTACATAGAATAGTGAAATATTTTTCATACTTCATGCCAATTCTGAGTAATATGTATATATCTCATACTGTGCCTGTTGATTCCATGGTTGGTAATGAATGACCTGCACATTTGCTGAGTCTCATTTTGGATTCAGATTCAATGTAGAAATGAAGTTGTAATACACCATTAAAGTAGTAACTGGTGACAAATAGAATTTTGCTCAGAGTTGTGCTGCATGCCTTGTGGAGTAGTGACCAGCATTGCTGGCTGGTGTGCTGCGGATCAGTGTAGCACCATCACCAGCAAATATTTGTTGTTTAGTGTTTATCATTCCTGAAAGTTTTTCAAAACTTTTTATGTTTGTTATGTTCTTATATTCTGGAATATTCTGTGTTTGTATGAATAGCAGTACTCTCCATCCAGGAGGGCAGTTCTGTTCTGGGTGTACATTCGTATCTATAATAAACATGTTTATGATGCTAAGTCATTGACACCCTGTTCTTGGATTTGGACTTCTGTGTGGAGTAGTGTGTGACATTGTTTGGTGGGGACACTGGGTACTTCAGACATCTACATCACTGTGGCTCCAATTAGGCAATGTAAAAGCTGTCACCTACGTGGACAAGAATTGGATTACAAGCAGTATATCATTCTAAAGGTTCTTATATACAGGATTCCAGTGGATCCTAGTCAACTGTACCTCATGTGTACTTCAGGCATCCACATTGTTTTCCAGAGATAGTATGAACCCAACAAATTGGCTGAATTGATTTGACTGAGTCACCAAATACAGCAGGCGGCATGATGTGATGTTTTTGGCAAAGGCGTACTTTTACTTGAACAGCGCTGCCAACAATGGTTCGAGAACAACAAAGAGAAGTTCGACAGTTGGATAAATTAAAGTATGTTGAAGAAAACGTTTGGTGACAACCAGCAGCAAGAACAGTTAGTGGAAGAACTATTGAACAACAGGGCCTAATATCATGAGAAAGCTACAATCTTACCTACTGAATGTTTTGGCCCTATGTCACATTATAAATTTGAATGTGGCAGAAGCCGAAAAAATATCACATGATGAAAGGGGCCTCAGAAGACACGTACCAAACTCTTCTGGTAAAGGATATCAATACAATAATTCATCAAGCGGTGCCTACGCATCAAGAAAATGCAACCGAAAATAGTTTGACAAAACATACATGAGCAACTCCAGGATATGGTCTCTGGAGCAGTTATAGAATACCACCAGAACCTTGCCTAGCTTCTCCTGTGCTAGGTAGGTATGGCAACCAGAAATGTCAGACCAAGTACACCAGAGACAGCAGACAGTTGTGGAACCTTTACAGCAGGAGGCAACAGAGAATGTAAAAGAATCTTTAGTGCCAATCTTAGCCACCAGTCAGAAGCATCCTGAAGAAAGGGCTCAGCCAGCTTGGATTTTTCTCACAGCTGCCTAACAACACTCCAGCATCTGACCATCACAGGTGCAACCAACTCTTCCAACTATAACATCCCACAGAAGAACAGACATTTGGAGCACAACATGCTAGTATGTTTCTGCTGTGGATGCCATAGACACATTGTACACTACTGCAGAGAAGGGTGGTGAGTGTTGAACAATTGTAATGCCACAAGAAGTCAACCATCACAACAATCCTGTTTGTGACAGTCAATTGCAGACAATTGCAGCCAACCTGTGGTATGAAGTCCACCACCATACCCTGGGTGAGGTCACCCCCCCCCCCCTCCCCCCAACATGCCATATTCGTTCCCCATTGTTGTATAGAGTTACCAGTCACTCGCCTAGCCACTGAATTCAGGATAACTAAGTAATGTGACCATTTATGGAGGTGAGCTGCCACAGAGGAAAATCCTCCATGAGTGACAGTTACTAAGATGTCATAAAATCTCACTGATGTCTTCACTGACGGCTATCGTGCCCAGACAATAGTAGGCTCGGGGGCTTCTGCTTCTTCTGTGATGTCAAAAGCTTATTGTCACCGGCTAAAGAGGACTAAGGTTCATGATGACTGATGAAGGTCATCCAGCTGGTAAGTACATGTATAGGAAGGATGACTATCAGTGGCAGAACACAGCTCTTTGAATTTGTTATTTTAACAGATTGTAGTCATGATGTTATCACATGGGATGTCTTACAGACATCGTAAACAGTCATAAACTACAAAACATCAGAACTCCAGATTGATGAAGCTGTTCCAAAAAGAACACACAACAAAGATTTCCCTGGTCACTTGTTTGCCATTCAAGACATTGTTATCCCTCTGTTAGCAAGAAGAGTTCCAGCGATCAATTGAGACACTCTGTTAAACTATTAAACTTTTGTCAGTTGCAAAAAGATACCAGAGTTCACAAAAGAAATCTACATATGAGTGACAATTATAAGCATTGTAGGTGGTCAAAGAGAACTTTGGATCACTAATTGTCACAAGCAACCACCACTCGTCTCTAAAGGCAAGTGTGTAGGAACAACCGAACCAGTCCAGGAGGGGTGTTGTTGAAAAAACTTGTGCTCTGGTACCACCACAAAAAACTCAGTGGACGAAGGTACTATTAACTTGCCAATATGATCTGGTCTATCAGAGGAACTTAGGTGAGTGTTAGCCATTCTGTGACAATTTTTTGATGCTTTCCAATTTGGATTGAGGAAAAACTAGATCAATCAACCCACGTTAAAACATTGTATCAGCACTGGGTATCATCCACCAATTAGCCAATGTTCATATAGGGTACATCAGAAGAACAATGCATAATTAAAGAGGAAATGGAGATGGTGCTGCAATGTGACATCATAGAACCTTTAGAAAGTCATTGGTCCTCTCCTGTGGTTCTCATGAAAGAGGACAGCACATGGTGTGTGTGTGTGTGTGTGTGTGTGTGTGTGTGTGTGTGCGCGCGCGCCAATTACTGAAAATTGAACAAGATCACAAAAAAGATGTGGACCCATTGCCTTGTGATGATATCGTTGACTGTTTGGAAGGGGGAAAATATTCTCAATATGGTCATACATAGAGGCTACTAGCAGATTGAGGAAGAGACTGCCTCCATAAAACTTGGTCTCATACTACCAGAGATTAATAAAGGATTGCTGTACCAAGAAGACAGGTCAGGGCATGTCACTTGGAAGTACTACTACAGGGAGACACACATTTTCCTGATGTGATGTACAAGAAAGATCTTTCTTGTCCTTAAGGAGCTGTTAACATCTTCTGCAGCCCTAGTATTGTTTGAAGGGATTTCCAGGACACACATACACAGGTGCTAGGGCATGGGATAGGTGCAGCTCTTGCACAAATTGAGGAAGGTGCTGGAAAGGTGATAACTTATACTTCTAAAGTATTCTGCAAATCTATGATGAACTGCTTTACAACTGAAAAAGTGTCTTGCTGTTGGTTTGGCCATCAACAAGTTGTGGCCCTACTTATTATGCAAAACACAGTTGTGATGGACCACCATTCTCAATGATGGTGGATTAGCCTGAAGAATCTGTAATGTCAACTAGGTGAGATGGTCACTGAGGCTTCAGGAGTAGGATGTCACAGTGGTACACAAAAGTGGATGCAAACTGAAGGATGCTGCCTGTCTTTCAAGGAATCCTTTGCCAGAAAACAGTAGTAGGATGAAATCTGTGATTGCTGCATTAAATGACATTGCTATTGAACAGACAGTAGCTGCAGCATTACAGAAAACATAGAGCCCCATGAAGGAGGAGAAAATGACCAAAGGAGAATTTCAGCCAGTAAACAGAACACTGCATAAGAGGAACTATGGTCCAATGTGGCAGATGCGGTTGCTCATCATCACGACTCATCTCCAGCTATCTTACATATTTCTACGATGTTCCAACATCTGCTCCCTGGAATTTGTGTAGACTCTAAGACAGAATTAGATGCACGTATATCACTACCAATCTGTTACACTATGTGATCCACCATAAGAAATGCCAGCAACTGAAACACCTGCCGCGTCTACCTCTGGTGCATCTAACACAAATTCCACTTGCAGCAGTGCTATTCCAAGGAATTGCAATTGACCTCTTGGGGAAGTTCCCAAAGTTGGCAAATAGGAATCAGTTGATAATAGTCTGTACTGACTATCTCACCCACTATGCTGTCACCAGAGCTGTGCCAACTGCTAGAGGTTCTTGTAGAAGACATCATTTGGGAGCATGCAGCACCCTGTGTAATGATCTCTGACTGTGGAAAAGTGTACCAGTCTAGACCAGTATCAGAGGTAATTTCATATTGCAACTTCAGGCACAGGATGACAACTGCCTACCACTCATAGATGAGTGGCCTCACAGAATGATTTATTAAAACATTGGAAGATATGCTCTCATTTTATTTGATGTTAAACAGAGAGATTCACATAAAATATTGTCCATGTGGACAGTTTCATACAACACAGTGAAGAGACACTGTAATCTTCATACTACATTTTCTGCTCCACCATCACGAGGCAGAACCATCAGTTGATATACTCGTACTTTCCCTATTTCATCCAGACAATGCTTAGGATGATTGTGTTAAACACTTCATCAACAGGACCAGAGAAGCAAGACAGCTAGTGCTCTTACGTACTATGGACACTGAGGAGAAGGATCGAGAGTGTTGGAACACCAAGCACCAGCCAGTGAAATACAGCCTAGAACTCTTGGTGTGGATTTTTGCACCTGTGCAGACTCTCTGAGAAGTAACTAAAGTGCTACTTTTTAACATATGACATCGTTACTCGCTTTCTGGACATCACATGCAAAGTTGAGGATTATGACCCTTCATCAAGAAGACAAATGCAGAGACACATCATCCATGTTCTTTGTATGAGGCCCTGCAACAGTCCAGGGGCACATATTTGGGGGGGGGGGGGGGCGGGGGGGCTTTTTGCTTAAAGAAACTGAAGACACACATGAGGTTTGTTCATGGCAACCAAGCTGTCAGTACTTTTTCAAACCCTCGTATCCTGTATGTGTACCTTTTCTTTTCATTTTTTCATATGAAATGTCATTAAATAATATATGTCAAGCAGATTATTCAAACATAGTCATTTTCACTGTAGTAATTTCATTAATAGATCACAATTTACAGCATACTTCCTCCAGTTGTGTATTCTGTTTGTGGTTCGTAGTTAAAATTTCAAATATTTGAACAGCTCCAAAGATTTCTGAATTATAGATGAAGTATTAGCATCTGCTGAAGGATTTCAGATACAGATGAAGGTATTTATCTCTAATTTTGACCTCAGTTGTGTAATTAATAGCAATCAAACCCTCTGCCAGTACCAATCAACGTATTCTAGATCCCCTGCAGAACAAGGTACAAAAAACAATTTGAAAAAGATTAGCGATTTCTTCACAGCACACTGTACTATAACTGTGTAAAGAAAAATATTCTCTTATGTTTTCTTATGTGCACAAGAAACATCCAGGAAATTTGATTGGATTGTTCAAAAAAGAGTTGATTACTCATAAATTAAGAAAAATGTGGTTGTGACTTGCACAAAATCAGGGAAGTTCACAAAACTGCTGCAGGAAGAGTTTTTTAAAAATCTGTCATTCTTCTGTACACAGCACAAAATATTCTTTGTTATTGATTCATGGTTCATGGAGAGGGCAGACAGACAAGATACTTTACAGTCACATCTTTGTAGGTGAAAGACAGGCATGCAGTCACACAATAAAAATTATCACACCAAAATGTACCCAACTTTGCCAACCCTGTGATGTCCGTTTATACAGGCAGGTTATAATTTTCATGAAAGAAATTCAAAATGCTCCTGACTTACTGAAGACTAATAGAGAAATCACCTCAAGGGAAGATCCCATAAAAATATCTTCTTTAATTCTGCATCAATTTAGTGCATTGATTTCATAGAAATGATAAAGTTTACATGGTTTGCATTAAAGTTGGCTGAAGATAGAACAATCTTTTTGAATTTAAATGAACTGTATTTTCTGGTATTGCTTCTGAAAAATCATTGTGCGTGCAAGTCACTGTTGTTGTTGTTGTTGTTGTTGTTGTCGTGGTGGTGGTCTTCAGTCCAGAAACTGGTTTGGTGCAGCTCTCCATGCTGCTCTGTCCTGTGCAAGGCTTTTCATCTTCTATGAGAAGTCGTAGGGTCAGTATTGCCTCACATGGTCCTAGCATTTCACCAGAATCCAAAACAATCTGCCCTGATGTCTGCTTCTTCCAGTTTTTCCATCCTTCTGTAAAGAATTCGAGTTAGTATTTTGCAACCACGACTTACTAAATGAATGGTTCCGTAATATTGACGTGTCACAGTATCTGCTTTCTTTGGAATTTGAATTATTATTATTATTATTTTTTAAGTCACTTCATGAATTCTTTTGTTGTTATAACATTTGGTACATGTCTTCGGAAGCCCTTTTCATTAAAGATGAAATTCTTTTGGCTTCTCTCATATTCAGATTCGTAAAAAAAATGTTCTGTATGTAAGACTGTTTTCCCCATGACATTAGACCCTATTTTTCAATAGTTCTTCCCGTTAGTATGCTTTCTGTTGGTTGTCACCAATTCCTCCCCCCTCCCAGTTCGGGCTTTAATTAGTCTGTTATCAAGCATCTATTCATTATTCTCGAACCATTTTTGGCCTTTGCTGTCAAAATAAATGCACACATTTGCAAAACACATAACATCATCCCACCTGTAGTGTTTGGTGACTGCTGAATCCTTTGAGCAATTTTGTTGTCCTGACTAGTCTTGCAGGAAAACACTTATGGTTGTGTGTTGCTGTTTATACAAACTTCGAATGTTCCAAACTATACGGATGCTAGCTCAGTGCCTGCTGCTTCACTCGTGTAAACTGTATGGCCTGCAGAAATCTTTCTGTTTTTGTTTTTATGTAATCGAATTTTTATGTTCTTAAATTGCAACACCTTGTAAGCCTTTCACACTAATTAAGGCCATATAATCATGGTCGTTTCCGAATGTGCTTCTGACAAAAAAGCTATTCTAGTAGCTGGAGTCCAAAGTTTTCATTCTTCTGGAGACATTTCAATAGCAACTTTCATCACCTAACAAATATTTCTGTGTATTTAACAGAGATGCATATTAACAGTTTTCATAAATTTAGCTTTAAATTTTTTTTTAATGTAATGAAATATTCTCTAAAAGATTTTCATCGTCTATTGCTCTCCCATAGTGGTTGAATTTTCAGAAATACTTTAACTTTTTTTTAAAAATACAAACAAGAAGTCAAATACCAGTTGTCATAGATGTAGCCTTAAAAATCCTTTAGTAGTTCTTTACTTTCAAAAAATAAAGAAAAAGATCACCCACTATTTTACCTCCATAGTGGTTGAATTTCCAAAAATGCTGAAACACACATTTTTTATTTTCTGACTGAGAAACCAAGTTTTCATAGTTAAAGCTTCAAAATTCCCTTAATGGTGGCATACTTTCAAAAAGCCGTTCATCCCCTATTTCACTCACTTAGGAGTGGAATTTCGGACAATCTTATTTAGGATTGCAGCCGGTTCTTGTAAACTACACTCCACAGTATTTGGCTGTACCCCTGCCATTCATCTTCAGGTGAACCTCCAAAGACCAACAAAGATGTTCTCCTATCCGCCAAACTTAGTGTGCTGAGAGTATTGCTGCACTTGCGTCAGAAGCATGGTGACATCACCAGTGGAACTGCGAAGTTCAACTGTTTCAGTGTTGTCGCTCGCTGCTGCCATCGGAGCACTCTGGTGTCTTTGTCTGTAGCAAATCTGAGATGACAGGATTACACGCATTATCCAGCTAGTAGCCAATGTCATGGTTCATTAGATTTTCCATGTTGTGTATTCCAATGGCTTCTTTTATAATGTAGTCCCAAAAAGATGTTACTGTGACCAAAATTAAAGTTTTGTCATACTCCATTGGGTTGCAAAAGGTGAGTGCAACATTTATGTTCTGTGCAGTATTCCTTTTTTGTTTGTCCTGTATAGGCCATACCACACTGGTACAATATTTGTAAATTCCCACCTTCTCCAATAACAAATTATTCTTCACTGATCCCAGGAGGTCAAAAATCTTAGATGCTAGCAGAAAATCACTTTCACCTTATTCTTGCTATTTTGAAGGAAATATTTTCAACAATGGGAAGAAAAGCTAGGGACTGTGCTAGTGTGTTCTCCTCTTTATCCAGTTCCTGGTTCTTGGTTTTAGGTGACAATGCCAGGTAGAGTATCCATTGGCTCTGAACATTGGCTTTAAATGTGCACACTCTTTAGGCACATGATGTGCATCTGAATCTGTATGGGCTCTGTGTACAGGAGTTTTAACTGCTCTCATGATTTGGAATTGGTGATTGCAACTCGAAGGGTGTAAGTACAAATTAGTGTGAGTGGGCTTAAGGTAAACAGAAGGCCCCAGAGAGCCGTCACTCTTCCATGTAACCAAAACATCCAGATCCAGGAATGGCAGACAGCCATCTTTCTCTAGTTCCATATTAGATCGAATGTTGTCATTAATGGAATTAAGATGATGAAAAACTCCATTAACTTATCTTCTCTTGGGGGCCAGCCACACTATGAAAGTATCATCCACATACCACCAAGAAACAGTTGGTTTAAGAACCACTGATTCAAGTGTCATTCCTTAAAATCCTTCATAAAAAAGTTAGCCACCATTAGAGACGAAAGGGTGTCGGTGGCAATGCTGTCAGTATGTTCAAAATATTCTTAGTTAAACATAAAATAGGTTGAGGAAAGAACATGCCAAAACAAAGCAGTAATGCTTGAATGAAATTGTACCACTTTGTGCCAAGGAATCAGCAAGAGGTACCTTTGTAAAAAGATACTACATCAAAACTCAATATTTAGGTGAAGAGCCTCCAGTCTGTTGGTAAAATTGGCTGAGTTGTGTACATGATGTGGACATTTGCCAATCAATGGTCTTAGCAAGAAAGCAAGCTGTTTGGCTAGAACATATGCGGTGGGTGTCAATATTACTCACTATAGTCTGTAAGGTAAGACCATCTTTGTGCATCTTAGGAAGACCGTACGGTCTTGGGGGTATGCTTGATATGTGGTCACAACCACTTGAAGGTCTCTGGAGGTAACGAGGAAGAATTCAGCAGTGCACATGTCTTCCATTGCACTTGTGCTGCAGGATCATAATCAGTCTTGTACCGGATCAATCATTGTACAGGAAGGTTGATCACAACCCTACAGTACATGTGCAATGGAAGACGTGTACACTCCTTAATTCCTCCTCATTACCTCCAAAGACAATAGAGCAGTTAAGCCCACATGGCAGCATACCACCAAGACGGTGTTGATGCCGCTACATATGATTTAGCCAGACATCTTGCTTTCTTGCTGAGACCATTGTTTGGTAAATGTCACATTGTATACGGAACTCGACCAATTCTATCAACAGATTGGGGGCTCTCCACTTAACTAGTTTGGATCTTTTAGTGAGTCTTGGTGTAGTATCTCTTTTTACAAAGGATTTCTTGATGCAAATTGGTACAGTTTCTTTCAGGTATCACTGCTTTGTTTTGGCATGCTCGTTCCTCAACCTATTTTATGTTCAACCAAGAATATTGTGAAGAGACTGATGGTGTTGCCATGGGGAGCTCCTTGTCTCCAATGATGGCTAACTTTTTTTATGAAGGATTGTGAGGAACGAGCACTTGAATCAGTTGTTGTTAAACTAACTGTTTCTTGGAGGTACATAGATGATACTTACATAGTATGGCCCCACGGATAAGATAGGTTAATGAAGTTTTTACATCATCTTAACTCCATCAATAATATCATTCGATTTACTATGGAATAGAGAAAGGTGGCTGTCTCCCATTCCTGGATCTGGATGTTTTGGTTACGCAGAAGGGTGACTGCTCTCTGGGACATTCTGTTTGTCTGAAGCCCACTCACATTGATTTGTACTGATTATTCAAATTGCAGTCAACAATCCCAGACCACGAGAGTGCTTAAAAGCCGTGTACACAGAGCCCATGCAGTTTTGGATGCAGATCGTTTGCCTAAAGAGCTTGCACATTTAAAGACAATGTTCAGGGCCAATGGATACCCTATCCCGCAAATAAACAGGACATTCTCAGCTAAAACCAAGAACCGGGAAGTGGAGAAAGAGGAGAACGCGCCAGCAAAGTCCCTAGCTTTTCTTCCCTTCATTGTAAATACTTCCTTCAAAATAGCAAGAATCTTTAACGATATTGAGGTGAAAGTGATATTGCGCTACCATCTAAGATTTCAGATCTGCTGGGATCAATGAAGGATAATTCGTTATTGCAAAAGCTGGGAATTTTCATAATACCCTGCCAGTGTGGTATGGCCTAGATAGGAAAAAAAAAAAACACCGACAGTGGAGAGTGCTGTACAGAACATAAACGTTACACTCGCCTTTCACAATCCAGCAAGTCTGCGATTGCGGAACATGGTATCTCCAATGGACATTCAGTGGAGTATGACAAAACTTTAATTTTGGCAACATCTTTTTGGGACTCCATTATAAAAGAATCCATTGAAATACCCATCATGGAAAATCTAACGAGCTAGACAGTGGCTGCCAGCTGGATAACGTGTCGAATCCCGTCATTTCCGAGAATTGCTGCAGTCTAAGACCTCAGGATACTCTGATGATTGCAACAAGTGGCACAGCCGAAACAGTGATCTTCACAGTTCCACTAGCAAATGCTTTACCACCGGATGGTGCGAACCATTTGCCACCTTTACTCTGATGCAAACGTGGCAATACTGTCAGTGCGCTGTAGAACGTGAAGCAGGGAACATACTCATCAGTCTCTGAAGGCTCACTTGAAGATGATTGGCAGGTGTTCCGTCAAAATATCATGGAGTCAAGTTTACAACAATTGGCTGCAATCCCGAAATCGCTTCAAACATTTGATTCACCTGGAGAATTTTAAATTTCACAATCGCTTCTTAAACGATGCCTAAATATAAAATCCATAGCATCTCCAAACTTAGTTTCTTTCCTTAGCAGTTTGGACTGGGCGATGATGAGTCAGTGAATCAGTCTGACCCTGTTTCATCGCCTTAGGGGTTAAATTTCCAAGAACAGTAAAACACACATTTCTTCATCTCTAACTGAGAGGCCAAATACCAATTTTCAAAGATTTAGCATTGAAAATGCTTTGGCAATGAAATGTTTTTGTAAAACTTCCACCACTTGAAAGGTTGAATTTCCAAAAAGGGTGAAACATATTTTTTTTATTTCTTGCTGAGAAGCCTATTTTAAATTTTCTTAGTTTTAGCTGTAAAAAATGCTTTCATAATAAAATAACTTCATAAAAAATCTTATCCCCTCTTTCAACCCTTAGGGGTTCAATTTCCAAAAATACTGAAACTGAGAACTCAAATACCAGTGTTAATAGATGTAGCTTTAAAAATGCGTTAGTAGTTCTTTAATAATGATATATTTTCAAGAATAACCTGTAAATGCTGAAACACATATTTCTTTATTTCTGACTGAAACCAAATAGCAATTTTCGTAGGTCTAGCTTCAAAATTGCCTTAATAACGACATTTTCAAGTAGGACATTGCCTGTTATATATGGAGACTACAAACATCAGAATTTTGAGAACCTTTCAGAGAAGCTAAATCATAAATAACAAATAATTACTGGCGAAGTCAAGCAATGGAAACTGCAGGTTGGAATATCAACAGTGTAGGAAAAGATAGATTGTTAATAAAAGGTAGATTGCTACTTATCTTAAAGATGACTCATTAAGTAGGAGACAGGCACAAGTAAGACACTTGCACATAAGCTTTTGGCCACAGCCTTCATCAGAAAAAGAAAGAGAAAGAGAAACACACACCATTCATTCAAACAAGCAAGCACACCTAATGCACAGACCAGAATTGTGGCCTGAGCTGCTGGAATTAAGTCGTGTGTGTGAGGTGTGCTTACTTGTGTTTCTCTTTCGTTTTCTGATGAAGGCTATATCCAAAAGCTTGTATGTAAGTGTCTTTGAATTGTGCCTGTGTGCAACGTAACATGTCACCTTTATGGGAAGTAGCAATCTAACTTTTCCTACATTGTAAGTAATTACTGGTGGTTGGGTGTGACGTCAGCAAACCAGTGACATTAATTGCTAAATCACATAGTGTGCAGCACAGCTCACAGTAGTATTAGTAGTTCTAAAGAAATATTTGTATAAAAAATAAGGTATTGCTAATTTTATCCACAATGTGTGTGTGTGTGTGTGTGTGTGTGTGTGTGTGTGTGTGTTTGATACTGATGACAAAATCAGCTCCATTTAATTTCATTTATTCCAGTGTGCAGGGCTGTTGGTGCACCACATTGTTTAGTCATCTAAGTATACATTTTTGCGTGGCATGGAATTTAGTACATTAACTGATCCCCCTCCCTACCTCCAATGTGCATCATGTGTTCTCACATGATGCACATGTTATGTTTGTATGTTGTCCTCACACAAACAACAAAGAGTTATCCAATGCTCCTCTTAATATTTCACCCTTACAGTATGGTTATGCTATTACATAAGACAGCATCATGATACACAAAACCAGGGTAAATTCTAGATAAGTAGCATTGTTTGCAATGAAGTGCCGACAGACATCAATAGCTCCTTGCTTTCCTAATAAGAAACGGGGGTAACAATGAAAACTCTTTGTTACCTTCGGCTAGCTATGTCACATAGAAAACATATTATGGTGTTTATTAGTGTGAGGACCAATATTTTTGTCAACATTTATTTACTTAATAGCATGTGCACTAATGCAGTAGTCACAGAAAAATTAGTACAAGGAAACACATTTATGAGAAAAAGCATAATTTGAAAATACCAGTCACATGCCTTTCATGTGCTTTTGCTTAAAACTAACGTAGCATGAAAGACAGACAGTGAATTTATGGAACAGGAAGCACTGCTGACATTTTAGTTGCAATGGGATCCACAGCTACCACAAATTGGCTGACTGGTGACATTCTGCCACACTTGCTGTTATAAGATGTATTGAAATATCCATTTATTTTGCTTTTGTAACTGAGCAGCGTTGGCAGAGTGAAGGAATTTTCTGATGATTATGTAGTAGAGCCCATTGATACACTGCTTCAGTAATTTTTATTTTTAACATCATCATCTTCAGGTAGCTTAAGGTACTTTCACATACACCTGAAGCTGATGGCACAACTATTGAAATGTGTAATGGCATTAAAAATAAAAACAACTGACTGAAGCAGTGTACCTCTAATTTTCATGTATTATCTAATCAGTCACAGCCCCTAACAAGCAGTCAGTTATGGACAAGATATTTGATGGCCCATTGAAAGAACATACTTCAGTTAGTCAAAGCATTCATCAAATCAAACAATGGTAGAAAGTAGGAGACATGTTAGACTTAACAATTAAATGCAAGACACAGAGTACATCTGACAGCAGTGATGTAGCATACCACTCAGTATTAATAAGAATATACTATCCACTAAAAAAGACATTTCAAACCATCGAACAGCAGAAAGGTATTTGAAAGCAATGAGGTGTATGTGCAACTGAAAATATACTCATTTGGTTTCTGTGTATAATAGTTCAGATAATTTTAATTATTTTACAGTTTTGTTTGATGGAAAAAGGAATAGGGAAGAGGCTACCTATTTTTCCAACGTAACTCTTATGTGAATGGAATGACTGTTGTGTACATGGAAAGTTTTGTGTTACAGCGGCCTTGGTGAGCAGTTCCCTTCTGCAGAGTGCTCCATCCATTCGTCCAGCAGCTCAGCCGCCCCTTGTGGGACTGGGCAGTGCTCATGCCGCAGGGCTTTCCACTGTCGGAATGACTCCTCCCATCATGGCTACTGCACAAGCCCCACTACATACATCTGTAATGCCTCCAAGCAGCATCCCCAGCATGGTACCACCAATGAGAGCACCTCTGGCACCTGGAGCACCTGTTCCTCTCGTACAAACCGCCAGCCTACCCCTAGCAGCAGGCACTAGCTTACCACTTGCACCGGGTACCAGCTTACCACTTGCATCAGGCACTGGCTTACCACTTGCACCAGGCACCAGCGTACCACTCGCACCAGGGACCGGCTTACCCCTCGCACCAGGCACCAATATGCCCATCGCATCTAGCACGAATGTTCCGCTTGCATCAGGTTTGACAAGTATCAGCAGTACACCTTCACTGGTGATGCCAGCAACTGTCCAGACTTCTGTTCCGATGGGTGTACCTCTTACGCAGCCTCTCACTAATGGGTCCATATTAACTGGCCAAGGACCATTGCCATCAAGGCCTCCACCAGGTAATGGAAAAGTAATTTATACCATGAACCTATTTTGTTACTGTGATAAGTGTTTTTTATTAAGGGAAGTCATTGTCCTCTACAGGCTGTTTTTATTTTTGAAGTTAACACTTTGTCATGCTTTTGTGCTATTATCTAATTTTGCCCCCTGGGAATTTTTCAGACTCTCTCTTTCACAGTGAGAATCTCTAGTCACATATCTTATCCTCAACGCATCCATGTGAAGGCAGCTCGATCTAATAATATCCCTAATAAATGTTAAATATCAATGTGGTGGTAATAGGAATTGTGATGAAGGTAGCTTAAAAATATTCAAAGGAACAAAGTTATCTAATAGTACAAAAGGGTGAAATAGTGTTTTCCGAAAATAATAATGATAACACAGGACAATGGCTGCTGTCAATAATTTTGCATTGGCTGTAGATACAAAGGACTAAAAGCCCTCTTCTTGAATTTAGTGTATAGAGTGAGTTTGTTGTCTTTTACATAGGGCTATAATATGAATCTATATTTAACATTTTGCAGTTAGACTTTATATATACTAAAAGATTCAGTGCTGTTTCCACAAATAAGAATCTCTTCCTCGACATTTGTTGGGGGGGGGGGGGGGGGGGGAGAACATGGTGAAGATATGAAACAAGTTACTCAGAACACACAACTTATGGGAGAACCAAAATTGTGTAAAGGAAAATGGGCATAGTGCGTTGTAAAATAGATGGATTTTTTGCCACCTCCTGTGTTTCTCACTCTTTATTTCTACATCCTATTCCATTTTGCCTTGTTGTTTACCTTTGAATAACAAAAATGGAAATTCCTGGATGAAAAAATATGTAAAATAAGGAGAAGGCAACCATTTACCTGTAAAGGAGTGGTGCACGGCACACACAAACTCTTAACAGAATGTGTTTAACACTAGCTTTCGATCTCTTGGTATTTTTCTAGTAAAAACTCGAAAGCTAATGTTACTGCTTTCCATTATGTTTTTCTGTGCACCATGCACCAATCTTCTGTAGGTAAGCGGTTTCTTTCGCTATATTTTACATGTTAATCTTTGAAGTCTTTTTCCCCATTTTTTTCCTTAGTTTCTTGAAATATATAGTATGATTTTGGAAGTATTCAAAAAATTGTGGATTTTTCTCCAAAACTGAACATATATATGGGATCATACCAAAATATAAAACATTGAAATTTGATGCCTTCAGTGCCAGAATTTGATTTTACGTACCATTGAACAGGAAACTTGTTTTGTTGTTGCTGTTGAATGTAGCAGAGTTACTGACCAGTCATAACTTCCTTGTGTGCTTGAATTTGCCTATTGAAACAGTGTAGTCATGATTTGATGGGTATTTAGACAGCTGTGGGGATATCGCATGCTTCATGTGAAATCAGTTCATTAATGATAGGAATATGTTTGTGATGTAGTATGTATCCATAATCAAGGATGAACAACATATCTCCAGGCAAAATGTTAATAATGACAATGTGACTAAACAGTTACCAAAATTTTTCAATATTCTTACAGAGGTCATAGAAATAAAGTGGAGAGCCAGACGAAAATGGATGTTACTACATATGTGAAATGTTCTGTGGGAGTGACTGTAATAGCTTCCACACAAACTGAAATGGTACACAATCTACAGCCAAACTATCTTTTATAAAGGCAGGCATTTAATGAGAATTTTATGCGTATTTCTGATTAGTATGAATGTTTGGTAGTATGAATTATTATGAATGATGAAACAAGATTATGTGTAAAACACAATAGAGCTCCAAGGACATTTATGTCATCATTGAGAACAAACTTGAAAACACCAAAAATGTTTTCTTTCTTTCTTTCTTCTAGAATTTTTTTTGTCTCTCTTTTGCCATGATAATCAATCAAGTTCTAGGCTTGTTAGAACTTTGTGTGCAGAGAAATGTGACAGCAATATGTTGGCTCTTTTACCACTAACATACAGAATATGTTCTGACCATAATTTCTCCCTCGCATCCAATGTGGCAAGCTATGAATAGTTGTTACTGCCATTCCAATGTTTTTGGGGTCGCAAAAATATGTAATTCAGTTTAAATATAGCAAGAGTAATTTTGTGATGTAATAATCACAATCTGGACACAGTTGTGTAAAGAACTGCAGAATACACTACATCCATTATGTATTACCCATTCAATGGAAAGTGTTTTGTAAGAGTTTTGAAAACTTGAGGACAATGGTTGTTAAATACTGTGAGAAGCACCTACAGATAGTTGACTGTTCAGAACACTATGATCATTGTGTAGCTGTGTGTGTGTGTGTGTGTGTGCTGTGTGTGTGTGTGTGTGTGTGTGTGTGTGTGTGTGTGTGTGTGTGTGCACACATGTGCAAGAACCTTGTATTATGTACATTACTGAAATTTTATCTCACATTTTCAGTTTCTCTTCAAAAGAATATGCATTCTGAGCAAACAAAATATCATGAAAATAATTGTAAAAACCCAGAATGGTCTGGTCATCAATAGTGGAAGTTGTTGGTTGAATAAGGAAATTATTTCTGTTTCTTCACCATATTTTTTGTGTCACTGAAATATACCATAAGTGTTGTCATTTTAATCTGAATTTATTGCAACCGTCTGCATGTTATGAAAGCAGAAGGAACATTGCAGCAATACCGCTTTTGTACTTCTGAACCCCACCACTAATCATTTTCACAGTGACAGTTGAAATGTAAAAAGAACTTGTATGGCATCAGTACTTTTCTTAAATCGTTCTTTTTTAACTTTTTCAGTTGGTACCTCAGTGCCGCCTGTAGCTCCTCTGGAAAAAGTGGCTTCTATGGATTCACCGTGAGTTACTTGCAAAACATTTGTTAAGATAACTTGACTTAGTTGTTGCCATATAGTTGTGAGTCATTGTATGCAAATTTAATAAATTTAATTTTCTTCCAGTTTGTCAGCAGGCTCTCCCTTGCAAGAATGGGCTGTACCTCATCAGTCCAAACTGAAGTATACACAGTTGTTCAACACGACTGACCGAGCACGGTCAGGCTATTTATCAGGGCCACAAGCGCGAAATATCATGGTGCAGACACAGTTACCACAGCCTATTTTGGCCCAGATCTGGTAAGAGTTTTTTTACTCGAATGTAAAAATAATTTGGTTACATCTTAAATTTACACAGTACACGCATCCATTACACTCAGCTATACTCTACAAATATACATATTACTCAATTCTTACATATTTGCATGGAAAGGTGCGAATGTGCATGGAAGTAGAACACCATTTCTGTTGGCGACTGACTCTACTGCATGAGATATCCCAGACAATATCTGTGTTTCTTGTGTAGTTAATTTCCAAGACTGGATGCCATATAATTACTATTTAAAGGGGATGTGAAGATTTTGTATGAAAGACTGCATATTTCACATGAGCTGATGAATGTCCTTTGATATGAGTGTGGTGGTGGTGGTGGTGGTATGTTAATGATTGTTGTAGTTTGCCTTATATGTTTCTATATGCATTCTGTAAGTTGTTACATGGAAGATTCTCACAAGTAGCTAGATATCCAGATATTGGTTGTTGATCGTCCTTTGAGACTATGCCCATTTAAGTGAATATAATCTAGTTTTAACAAACTGAACATCCTACATCCCTCTTTGGACATACATTGAGAACATCATGCACAATGTGCAAGCTACTCATGTAAGTTGAAACAAAACAAAGGACGAGTACTGATTATTTTTTTAAATGTATGTATACTTGTGTAGTTTGCTGTCATGTGGATTTAAGTCAGTGTGCAATAAGCATGATGTAATTGACATCAGTCAGAGAGCTAAAAACAGGCTTAAAATGTAATAATGCACAACAGGGAGTTCTTACTTCACTGTCACGGAACTTTATACATATTTTTAACCTTGGGTCTGTAAATAGAGGGTCCTTTTTTTGGGAACAACACAATAAATAAAAGAAAAAGTGTAAAAAATAATAATGTTGAAGTATTGTTACAGAGATTTGACCTAAAATTAGGAGCGACTCGAGAGAAATTCAATGAGGTTGGACCAACTGGTCTGGTGCCGTCAACAACAGATCACTGAGTGGGAACAGAAAAGACAACAAAGAAAGAATCAGATGGAGATGCCACTACAGATAAACAAAGTCCAGTGAGTAATCTGGAGAGACAGAACCTGAGCCATAGAAAAGGCAGAGGCCAAGAACAAATGGTGTGTTAAGACGAGACATTAGTGAAGTGAATAAAACACGGAGTTTTGTGTCACTGCATGGTGGAACGTATAAGTTGCTTATGTTGTGAAATGGTATATGGCATCATGGCAAGGTGACAGATGTTAGCACTCATGATTTTACTACCTCCACCTAGCAATAGAGATCCAATTCCACTCTCTCTAGCAGACTTTGTCTTGAGACTGGGATACCAGAAGCAGTGTTAAAAGTATCTTCCTTAATTTTGATAACTGTTAAGTTAGTAAAGTGGGTAAATAGTCAGCGTCTCGCCTACAGTCCATCGTTCTTTGCCCTAATGAATGTGTTGGGCGATGACTAAGTAGGTTTCATAATAGGTAATAGTGTCTGTGAATCCATGATAACTTTAAGCTCAGTAAGTAAAGTAAAATGTAAGAACACTGAGATCTTGTACCCTTCTGGACAAATTCTTGTGATGAAAATTGTCTCCTACATAAAAATTTGGTTATAGATTTTGGAAGAATGCTGATACGAGAAGTTGTGTTTGTAATGGCAAGGAGAAAGGGTAATCTTGCAACAGTACTCTATCTCATATTTGTAATACTGGAAGAGGAGAAACTCAGATGTCAGAGGGCATACAAAATAGCTGTATTCAGGCGAAGTTAGTTTTGTCTTTCCTCTACTAAAGTGGCAGTATCAAGAGTTGTCTTTTTTTAGCGCCTAGTTGGCTATTTCTGGTCTGTATCTGGCTGTAGACAGATTGTTGTTTATGTTAGTAGTAGTAAGTTTTTAGCTTCTGCTGTCTTATTTGCCCAAATATAATATATTTATAGGCTGATTGCCAACCAAGGCAGTTACTAATACTATTACAGTCAGAGCAAAAGCATTTCATTACATACTATGAACTTGTCATTCATTGCTTATCTATTTCACTGTTATTAGGACATTCAGTCATGGTTGTTACATTTATGTTTTTGTTCAGGGCACTAGCAGATATGGATACAGATGGAAGACTTTCTTGTGAAGAGTTTGTTCTTGCTCTTCACTTGTGTGACATGGCAAAAGCAGGGGAGAAGCTACCTGCTGTGCTTCCTCCAGAGCTTGTACCACCAACATTCCGGAGGCAGCGACAGGGAAGCCTTACTGGAAGCATTACGGGTTCTATAGATGCTTCTGAAAATAAAGATGCTGCTGCAAGTATCTCCACTGGTAGGTTTTATTTCTTGCTTATACTATTGACAAGTCATGCTTAGTTATTACATATTGCATTATAATTGCGTTTTCTTTCTTTGTACTTTTGTAATATACAGCTTTTACTAAAAGAATTTCATGAATTGTCTTGTTAGTCATTAAAAATTAGAGCTGTGCTTTATTGTCACAGTATTAGATGATGATGATGATGATGATGATGATGATGATGACTATTTGGCATTGATTTTAATATGTGTCTGTTACTCATTTTGTCATTTGGCGCCTGTGTGTGTGTGTGTGGGGGGGGGTTAACAATATTGGGTACAAAAAAGGCTTGAACAACAATCTACACTTCTGCCAAATTGTCAAAATGTTATGTTTTTGCAGTTACATTTGAAGATAAACGGAAAGAAAACTTTGAAAAAGGCCAAGCAGAATTGGAGCGAAGACGTAAAGCATTGTTGGAAATTCAGCGAAAAGAACAAGAGGAACGTGAGCGGAAAGAAAAAGAAGAACAGGAAAAAAGGGAGAAAATAAGGTTTGCAATTTTTGTTGTTGGTATAATCACATTAGATAATTAAGCTATCTTTTGGAATAATACAGATTTTGATTAGATTTGCTTGATATCCGAAACAGAAGTGATGTGCTCACATTGTGTGGTGTTGGAATATTTATAGAGATACATGTTAAATTGAAGTATTATCTAAAGGCTTTGGATGGGTGGAGAGAAGATAACTGAAAAATAAGGACCACTGTCCTTGGGACATGGGAGGTAAGTAGAAAGAAGACTGAAACTACAGTGAGGTATCTGATGTAAGGGGTGACTTGAAAGAATGGGAAATTTTGAAACATATTGTGAGGTAGGTGGCATCGAATGACATGTGGAATGCTGCCTGCAGCGCCTTGCCATTTAATAAACAGAAAACATGGAACAGAGTGCAGTGTGCCTTTGTTGTAAAAGCCTGTTACAAGAATGGAAATGTGGGGACCACGCCTCACGAATTTCAGCATCATTTCAACATCAGGCAGCATGGTTGTGTTCCCTCAGTGCATGCAGTCAGGATCTGAGTCAGCAGCTCTGAAGCAGTGCGTTCCACATTGAAGAAGCAGTCTTCAGGGAGAGCCCGAACTGCTCATATAGGAGACAATATTGAGGATGTGTGAACTGCTTTCGTAAGAAGACCACGGTGCACTGTTAGATGTCACACACTCCCTCTATACAGTATTCAGTGAATACTGAAAGTGCATTTAAAGCTCAATCTGTACACACTGCAGATTTTTCAGCAACTTCAATCCAACAATCTGCAAATGTGAAGAAAACAATGTACTGATTGCATGTGAAGCTCACTTCCACTTCAGTGGCTTTTTCTATAGACAGAATTTTTGCTGTTGGTCTCAGCAAAATTGACCTCAGTTACATGAGTGTCCAAGTCATTGAGCAGTGTTATACGCCCCTACTTTTTTTGAAGATGATGATGGCTGCATGACCACTGTATCATCTGTTTGATATAGTGCTGTGATGGAAAGTTTTGTTGTGCATGAACTACCCCACTTTCATGCCAACATTTGGTTTCAACAGAACAGTGGCACATACAGCACAGATATTGATGGGAGCTCTGCAACGATTGTTTGGTAACCGTGTCATTTCAAGGCACTGTGACATTGCATGACCCCCAAGATCGCTTGACATGACAGCGTGTGATATTTATTTGTTTTTGTGGGGCCCCCCTTAAGAGTACTGTTTCCTATACTCCACCAGCTACCACTGAAGAACTTAATGGAAGAATACGAGAGGAAATCTTTGGGATTGCTATTGAAATGTTAGGTCAAGCCCTGCATATTTTCATATCAGGCTGCAGGAGTGTATGTGCTGAGTTCGAGCTCATCTGTCGGATATAATATTCAGGAAATACAAATGCTTGTGACATTCAGTAATGGCATACTCTGTATTATACATAGACATAAATATGCGTAAAATAATTGTGCTCATCCATTAATGTCCATTCCGAAATTTAATGTTCATTTGAGTAATTCTGTATAATGTATTATGTGGTTGTTAGCAGATACTAAGTATGTTAGTGAATTTTTTGCACTAACAATTACCACTGTGTAGCACATTAACACAAGTGGGTATTTTCCCATATAAACTTGAATATTCAGTGGTAAGGACTCTACACAACAGTGTGCAAATGTGTTTTTTATAGCACAGGCCTTTATCATTTTGCGTGTTTTTGAAAAATTTTACAAAAGCTATTAGCAGCAGAATATTCAAATAGTTTGTTTTGCACAGGTTTGTAAAATAATCACAGTTTGGTTTTAAGAACGATTTATCAGTGTACCAGGTAATAATACCATATTGTGTGAGATTATGGAACATATTGATGACCTATGACCATTGTGTGTTAGAATCTTGTAAGTTAACAGAGGCTTCTGATAATGTACAGCACAGTGTGTTATTTCTATATCAGCTAGAGTATTATGAAATTCTGGTAAATTGTTTCATTCCTTTATAAACATTCATAACTTGTCTTCAACTGTAGCAGGCAGAAAATTAAAAGTCTGTTGTGTCTGTGCAATACCACCTGGGGTGCAGACCGCTCTGTTCTCCTGCGATTGTATCAAGTGCTGGTCCAGGCCCATTTAGACTATGGAAGTCCTGTCTGTGGTTCTGCGTCACCTTCCACATTGCAGATACTAGACTCCATCCACCATTGTGGGATCCAACTTGCGACTGGTGCCTTCTGGACTAGCCTCGTACTTGGCCTTCTTGCAGAGGCAGGGATTCCACCACTGTGAGTTTTGCGCCAACAACAGCTGATATCTTATGCGCTCCGCATTCGCTGCACCCCAAAACACCCTAATTATGGTCTCCTTTATCCAGACACGGAGATCACCCTAGCGTAGTGGCGGCCACGATGTGAGCTTACCATGGCTGCTTGCATTCTGTCGCTCTTTTCTGAGCTCCAGCAATTCCTTTTACCGCCTCTTTTCTCCGCTCATGCACGTACCCTCCATGGTGTGTCTCCCGGCCACAGCTCTGTCTTGATCTCTTAATCACTTCAAAGGATTCTGTCCCTCCGATGGCTCTTCACCACCAGTTCTACTGTCTCCTCAGTTCCTTTCAGGGTTCAGAGGTGATCTATACTGATGGTTCCATGGTTGCTGGCCGCACTGGTTTTGCTTACACCTAAGTGCTATGCACGGAACTTTGTTCCTTGCCAGATGGCTGTACTGTTTTTACTGCAGAATTGGTAGCCATCTTGCGTGCACTGGACCGTATCCGCTCCTGCTCAGGACAATCCTTCGCTATCTGTAGTGACTCATTGAGCGGCTTGCACGCTACCAGCCAGTGCTTCCCTTGCCACCCCTTGGACATTGCTATCCTGGATTCCCTTTCTCTCCTTGCTCAACGCAGATGCTCGGTGGTTTTCATTTGGAGCCCAGGCCATGTTGGGATTCCTGGCAATGAACTTGCCAATCAACTGGCTAAATTAGCTACTACCAGGCCATCTCTTGCTACTGGCATTCTGGAATTAAATCTTAGCTCGGCATTACATCTTCAGGTTTTGGGCCTTTGGGATGCAGAAAGGCACACACTTTCTTCGCCGAACAAGCTCAGTGCCATTAAGGATTCTACAACTCCGTGGCAGTCCTCCTTATGGGCCTCTCGTAAGGTCTCTGTTGTCGTATGCCAGCTCCGCATAGGCTATACTTGGGTGACTCACGGTGATCTCTTCCGTCTTGAGGACCCCTCTCTCTGTCGTTGTGTATCGATGTTGACTGTGGCTCACATCTTATTGGACTGGCCCAACTTAGCCACCCTGCGATGGACTTTTAGCTTTCCAGACTTGCTACCCCTGGTGTTGGCCGACACTGCGTCAGCGGCGGATCTCGTTTTACGTTTTATTCGTGATGGGGGTTTTTATCACTTTATTTAAGGGAGGAACCTTCCACCTTATTGGTAAGTGGGGGGGATGGCAGGCCCTCTTGCTCCCCGCTTCGCCCCGACTGGATTGACTTCAACTGGGATTGGTGGTTCACCCCGGCCCTCTGCCTTCCCATTCCATTCCTTATGGGGTCTGTTATGTCCTGAGAGTCTCTCTTGTCTCCTGTGCTTCTTCCTTCACATCCCTATTGTAGTCACTTTCTTTCCCACACCTCTTCTTCCGCCCTTTTCCTTCCTCCCTGTCAATAGTTTGTCATTTTATAGACATTGTAGTTCCCTCTTCTAATATGGGATTTTAACGGTTTTAGTTAATCTAGGGTTGGAGGGAAGGATAACCGCGTAGTTTGGTCCCTTCTCCAACCAACCAACCAACCAACCATTGTGCAAAATGTCCACATCAATAAAAAAATTGAAGAGGTTGCTTATGCGTACAGATGTTCTTCCTATTCACCATCTTTACACACCATAAGGTAGCTTATGGATTATGAATGTAGACACAGATTCAGGTCAGCAGCTCATGTTTGGAGAAGCAACATACTGCCACTTGATTGAAATAAAATACAGCCAGTTTCTTAAAACAGTTTCCAGCAGAAACTAAATGTAGCTACTTTTGTGATTAGAATATTGCCCACAGTTGGCACCAGTTATACACCAAAACTTATTACTTTACGTACTTCCATTTTCTGATTTCATGTGGGACAATATTTTGAGACATGTTAGTTGAGATGGAAAGCCTATTTTTAATCAAAAAACCAGGAATCTAAACCCGAGGTGCTATTAATTCATAAAGTCCATATACACCTCTGTACTTCACTGTAAGGGTAAGTGTTCCCATTTTGACAGACAAGACTTCTTAACACTATGAACTTGTTTAGAAGAAACAACAGTATCCATTCAGTAATGCAGGAGAGGATCAATCTTCATATCAGGAAAACACCCATAAGCCATTTGTTATATATATTTGCTGCGGCACATGTACCATAGGAGTCGGAATTAAAAGGATTCCCAGCAGCAAAAGTGCAGACATACTTTCAAAAAATCATTAAAAGAAATAAACTAACACTCTGGAAAGAACAGATTGTTTGTCACCACATAGATGAGATGCTGAGCTGCAGACCACCACAATCCAAAGAACTGCTAAAATATTGAACTTTCAAACAAAGTGCTTCTGAAGTAGAAAGCACGTGAGCAATCATGTGCGCTCTCTCTCTCTCTCTCTCTCTCTCTCTCTCTCTCTCTCTCTCTCTCTCTGGTTGCTGGGTGCTAGAACTGCTAGAAAGCTCAATACTCAGCTACATAAAATACACTTTGAATTAGCTAATCTCATAAAAACATCAGGCCACTTCAGCGGCACCACCCAAGAAATCACGTCATTCATAGAAACACAAATGAAAATTAAGATAAAAACACAAAACAAAAAACTTATTTATGTAATAAAATCCACAGAAGACTGAATGGATGACCCAACACAAATTGACAGACTTGTCAATTCACTGACAGAATTAACAAAGCATGAAAGAGAATTATTTGAAAAGTGGCCACGACCCATCATAGACACAAACAAGTCACACAGAACAGCAGAAAAACCTGATCACAGGATCAGAATATGTAACAAAACAAGAAGAAGAAAAGTTGGAAATCCCAAATTTCAGTGCCATCTCGACAAGGGAATTGGTAGCAGAAGAGATACAGCATCTAATCAAGCTGAAAACAGTAGAACAAAACTTATGTGTAAAACTAAACAGAAAACTGCAAGAAAATAATCATCCAAGGCAGATAAAGGAAATACCTTGGTACTTATTAGTGAAACAGAATACATCGACACAGTGGAATAATTCAGATAAGAGAACATCATCATTAAATTAATCAGTGAGCCTACCATGAGGTACCAAAGAGACATGAAGGAACTTCTAAAAACCCTAAAAATTACCATCACATAAGTTAAAGCGAACTAGATGACACACAATAATTCTGAAGCATCGACAGTGATACTTCACAAAAATACACACTCTCTCTCTCTCTCTCTCTCTCTCTCTCTCTCTCTCTCTCTCTGATGAGACTGGTAATTAGCATAAAAAAAATTGCACCATCTTACAGCTACACACACACACACACACACACACACACACACACACACACACACAGTGCTACATAAATTGCACAGACTGATAGAAAAGATAAAACATAAATGTACCACGAACAGCAAACCTAATATCTTTTGATATTAGAAACATGTACACAAAAGTGCCAGTAGGAGAAACAATCAGTTTTAATGAAAAAAACACCTGCAGAAACAATGGAACACAACAAATGCACACATTGATGAAACTGGAGCCTTCCTAAAGGTAACAGAACAGAACTACTTCACTTTCAACAAGGCGTTCTATCTGCAGGAAGAACACCTATCAATGGATTTATCTATCAGTGGTCTACTTGCAAACATATTTCTGAACTTCACTGAAAACAAACTATTCAGTTATAATTCCAAAAGAATACAAGCTTGTATGCTGGTAACATTGCGTGAATGACATTATTTGTTTGATAGCTGTAACAGACACTCAGATAAAACAACTACACACTGACATAGACATAGTTCACCGTAATGTAGAATTCAGTATGGAGAGGGAAGCAGACATGAAGCTTAATTTTTTACGCATTGCCATACACAGAATAAACAACAATTTTAGGATATTCAGGAAACCTACAGCTTCAAATATAACCATTCCAATTGACCACAGACACACAAACTTTCAAGTTTAGGATACATGCTACACAGGCTTAACAGATCTCCACCAGATAAACTCAACTAGACACAGGATATAACACAATACGCCAGATAACCAGGGAGAATGGGTACACATCTACAGCAAAAAGCCAGAACATCAGCACATGACAAACATGGGGAATAAGGAATGCCTTACAAAGGATGCAGCAGGGCACATACTGACATACAGCAACAAGCATTCCACAGGGTGGGGAGCATTCTGAAGAAACAAGGACTAAGAGTATCTTCCCATATAAGCAACACACACAGAAAAATCTGAACACTAAGAACACATTCACAGACAAGTTTTCAAAAGCAGGAATCTTTATGGAACAGCGTAATAAGCAAACTTCCTTTATCAAATATTATTAATTATGCATTATGTCATTTTATACTGTAATTTACTTAGCAGTAGTTATTAAGCAAGACTAAGTGATAGTGTTCTAGCAATGTAGCCTGTCAGTCTGTATTATTATGTGCTTTGATTGCATTGCTCATGTAGTCACAATGACCACAGTAACCATAAATTATTATGTTTACTCATTGGCCTATATCATACGTACAAACAGTCAACTAAAATATGATTTTCTGGACCAAGTAAATAAATCAGTTAAACTGTACTTTACGCCAATCTGTCTACAGAGACCAGACATGCAAAAATTGTAAAACTAGATATTCTGAATACCCCAGAGCTTAAACAGTACACACTCCACTTTTGCAGATCTCGTACAAGTAAACCGCCACCCAAACATCATTGAGACTGGTCTTAAAAACCTCAGAGAAAGTGTAATCTTTATTAAAAATGCACAACAGGGGAGAACCTACAAAATCCAAATAGTGATAAAAGGAAAGAAAGTCTTTAATGAAAATACAACGCTGTGCAACAAAACACTGTTTGCAAGTGCAACGAAGCACTGTTTGCAATGCTCAGTGGATTATACAAAGACATTTCCCCACATGAAATGTAGCATTCAAATATCCAAAAACTGCTTCTCAATCCCCTCCGTCCATGTCTCTCTCTCTCTCTCTCTCTCTCTCTCTCTCTCTCTCTCTCTCTCTCTCAAGCACGCATGCACACAAAGTTCTCCTCCAGGACAGGAGACTCGCCACAGTAGTTCACACGAAACAGTCAAAATTAGTGCTCATATCTTTTCTGTTAAATACGTGTAAAGGGAAAACAAAGGTGAGAGTGAAGTATGAAAACAAGACATGGAAAATGGTGCATGCAACAGCTGTAGAAAGAGATATCCTTAAAAGTTGCACAATAGGGCAGAAAATGTAAGTTCACTGACACACACACTACCAGTACCAATAGAAAAAGTATTTCAAAAGTAAGCAAATGTCTGCATGGCTGTTTGGAATGCAGGAGGACAACATGGTTCATCTTCAGTAAGAAAGATTCCCAATATTATATTTATTAAATATGAAGAAATTTTCAGTTAAATATTGCACCTCTTGTGAAATGTCCAGCACATTTATTACAAGTCCTTAAAATATTAAAGTCCTGTAACTATGCCTCTGAGTAATGCCTGCATAGAGACCAGGGCTGGTCTACAATGCCTATGGAGCCTCCGCCTTGGAGACGACAGATGAACACCAGAGCTTGTAGACTCAACAGTAACTGAAAACTGCACACGACTCGGTGCACTGAAGAGAACTGTATCTCGTAGCTCAGTGCTATGGTATTTAACGAGGTGTCAAGCAATCTCTATCCATGTACATGATGCCCATGTGTTGGCAGCTGAGGCTCCTGGCAGACCTCAGTATACTTCGTACTGCCAACCCATACAACTACAGTGCTACGAGTGTTTAGAGCATGACTTACTGATTGTGGTGAGGTACTCTATGGGGTCGTGAGTAACACCACCACAATGACCATTTTGCACATGACACACTTTCAATAAAAGAGGGCATAAAAATGAAAGAAATGTGTTGAGTTTTATAAAGGGGCTTCATAAGTGGGGACACCCTGATAAGAGCAGTCACAATTTGTTGGAAAGATTTGATCTCAGGATAAAATAAGCTTGATGAATGTATACAATAAATGCAGATAACAAATTAAAATGATGATTCTACAGAGTGAAAAAACCATGCCATTAACTTTTTTAATTTTCCATGTTATGTCAACATGTAGAGCCTGCGTTTATCCATCTAATGATGTGGCCTTATGTCTATCACCAGGAGAGCTTGCAATGTTACAGCTGAGCACTCTATTGTAGAGTTCAAAGATTGATAAATGTATTATAGGTAAGATGAAAGTTCATACAGTGATGCTAGTCAACTGATCATTGCTGCCAATACTGAGAAGAAAATGCTCTATTTATGTAGAGGGTAAAATAGTTGACATTACAAAGACCTTATTCTCAATTTTCAAGGATGAAATTGCCCCAGCTATTACAATAGGGAGAATCTTGCTCGTTAGAAGTGAGAATAATGTCATTCCACTTGACTTACCCTATAAATGATGGAGTCTGTATTGAAAATAATGTTTCTCCTAGCTTGGAAGATGAAACTAACAATAGTTAACAAAAACCTTTAACACTGTAACAAACAGCCTCCTCAACCACTAAAATTATTGGAAAAGCAACCACATTAGCATGTAAAGATATAAAAGTAGTGGACAAAATGAAAAGCCCAAAAGCCTAGTACTGAGTGATCGGATGGAATCCTTTGTGTTTTGGATAGTCGTTCCAGTTTTTATGTAACTTACCTATCCCATCATTTTGTTGGAGGACATACAATAATTATATCATTAAATGCCTTGTGTTGTCATTGTTTCTGCATGATTCATGGGCATCAGCTTTGTACATGTTCCTGACGACTATGTTAAAATGATACCAGAACTAATTTGGCTATTTTGTGTGTGTGTTTAGGCAAGAACAGGAGCGGCGAAGGCAGCTTGAATTTGAAAAGCAGTTACAAAGGCAAAGAGAAGCAGAACAGGAAAAAGAAGAGCAAAGGCGAAGAGCACAAGAACAACGTGAAGCTGCAAGAAGGTATATTAGAATTTGATACATAAATTTATTTTAAACTGATTGAATGCGTTTTGTTGTTGGACAAACAAGTCTGTAACCACAAACTAAGTAAAGCAAGAGAAATTAGGGGTTGCTCATATTGTAAAATTCATTTCAGGGAAATGGAGCGGCAAAGGCAGCTGGAGTGGGAGAAACAGCGGTGTCAAGAATTACAACAGCGCAGGCAGAAAGAACAAGAAAAAGTTTTGCAATTAAAAGCCAAGAATCAGAATCTCAGCATTGAGTTATCACAATTGGTATGCTGAATATATTTGATGTGTAAACTGTATTATAAATGTTAACAGGATGTATTTTAATTGCACTTGCTTTTACAGAATGAAAAAGTGAAAGAATTGTCTCAGAAAATCAGTGAGACAAGGATTGGAGTGTCTGGCGTAAAGTCAACAATTGACGGGATGCGTAGTACTCGTGATTCGCAGCTTGCTGAAATGAGTGCCTTAAAGACCCGACTGAAGGAACAGAATCAAAGGCTTCTTACATTGAGTCAAGAAAAGGCAAGGCTAGAAGCTCGCAACAAGTTAAATGCAGCTGCCGATTCTGCTAATCAGGAACAAGTAAAAATAGCTTTCACCAACAAACAAATTACACTTAAGCAGTTACGTGATAGGCTACAGGATCTCCAGAAAGAGGCAAGTGATGAATGTCATGCTATCCTACTCTGCAATATTTTTATATCTAGCTGCAGCTTGGAAACTTGTGTATGCTGGTTCATTTATTAAATTAGCATTTCAAATTAAACCCATTTGTGGGAGTTATAGTCTCATAGGGACCAAAATGATGAAAAAGTCGAATTTAAAAGTTTCTGATCTGTACTAGTAAAACTTCATATCTGTTATAGGTAATACGTTTTTTCCAGCAAAACCTTTTCAAAATATAGTGCTCTGTTAACTGAACAACAGTCATTTGGAATATTTGAATTATCTTATGTCACATAGAATAACAGTATTGTCTAAATAATATTATCATACCATTAAAAAAAATTAGTGCTCAAAATCCAATAAATATGTATTCAGAAGTGGCAATTTCTTCATTTTTGAAATCACAGGTTTATTTGTGGCATGCAGTTTTCCCCTGTAACTATATATGTGTGTTCAGACTCAAACTTGTTGTTTTCTTGACGGTCTAAACTGCTGCATCTGTAATTAAATTTGCTTTGGAACTTATCGGTACAGTTCCATGGTCATTGTTACTGCTGCAGTTATGCTTGTGCTGAAATCTGAAAAACTTTACCAAATTTCAGCTTTCTGCAAATCAATATTTGTTTGAACAGTCAATTCACCGGGAAAATTTTAAAATTAACAATATTTGCATTACTTTTTCACTCAGTTACACAATATAATATATCACAATATACAACTTCTTGCATTACATGGCTACATAATGCAGAAAAATTTCTTAGGAATATTTTGAGTTCTGGCATTTGAAACTGACTTTAGTGTAATGTTAATGATTTCTTCTGTTCTGCTGTGATGTCACTCCTCATTTTACAGTGCATGCTTTTACTCAGTGGCACCTCACGCTAATTTAAAACGCGACATTGACTCACAATAGCTATACAAAGGACATGCAGATACCACAACTCTCGGTATACTGCAATTTCTGTCCCAACTTGGAGACGCATGACATCCATCCGTATACAGGTTACATGCAAAACAGATGACAGAAACCTCCTGACAGCACCCTATTCATTATCACTGCGGAAAGAACAAACACCTATATCTTTCTGTACGAGCTCCAATTTCCCTTATTTTATCGTGGTGATCATTTCTCCCTATGTAGGTCGGTGTCAACAAAATATTTTTGCATTTGGAGGAGAAAGTTGGTAATTGGAATTTCGTGAGAAGATTCTGTCACAAAGAAAAATGCCTTTCTTTTAATTATGTCCTGCCCAAATCCTTTATCATTTCAGTGACACTCTCTCCCATATTTCGCGATAATACAAAACATGCTGCCCTTCTTTGAACTTTTTCGATGTACTCCATCAGTCCTCTCTGCTAAGGATCCCACACTGCGCAGCAGTATTCTAAAAGAAGACGGACTACTGTAGTATAGGCAGCCTCCTTAGATCTGTTACATTTTCTAAGTGTCCTGCCAATAAAACACAGTCTTTGGTTAGCCTTCCCCACAACATTTTCTCTGTGTTCCTTCCAATTTAAGTTGTTTGTAATTGTAATTCCTAGGTATTTAGTTGAATTCATGGCCTTTAGATTAGACAGATTTATCGTGTAACTGAAGTTTAATGAATTCCTTTTAGCACTCGTGTGGATGACCTCACACTTTTCATTATTTAGGGTCAACTGCCAATTTTTGTACCTTTCAGATATGTTTTCTAAATTGTTTTGCAATTTGTTTTGATCTTCTGATGACTTTATTAGTCGATAAATGACAGTGTCATCTGCAAACAACCTAAGATGGCTGCTCAGATTGTCTCCCAAACCGTTTATATAGATAAGGAACAGCAAAGGGCCTATAACGCTACCTTGGGAGACCCCAGAAATCACTTCTGTTTTACTCTATGACTTTCCATAGATAAAGGAAATCACAAATCCAGTCACATAACTGAAACGATATTCCATAAGCACGCAATTTCACTACATGCCGCTTGGGAACCACACAATTTCACTACAAGCCGCTTGGGTGATACAGTGTCAAAAGCCTTCCGGAAATCCAGAAATATGGAATCGATCTGAAATCCCTTGTCAGTAGCACTCAACACTTCATGCAAATAAAGAGCTTGTTGTGTTTCACAGGAACAGTGTATCTGTTGCTGGAAAGACACATTAAGCACTTGTCAGGAACATGATAATTGTTACATATCAATTAGATTTAATTTTCAGTGGTTCCTCTGGTGCTGTATAGTGGACAAATGCTGGGATTTGACTTTAATTTTGTCCCTTGTAGAATACATTTTTTCAATGCCCTACTTTAGTAAAATGTTGGCTGTAATTGCGACTCTTTGTGTATGACAAGAAAATGTAATTTTTTTCTCTCATTCTTAATTACAGATAGAGGTTAAACTGGAAGATATTGAGAACAATAACAGCCAACTAGGTGACTTGAAGCAGCAGTTGTCTTCATTAGTCCATGAATGTGAACAGCTCTATTCTGTATACGAAGAAAAGAGAAGCAAGGTATAGTATTTAACTTTTTGTTTTATAAAGGTGTCAAAGTGAGGTAGCCCAGTGGTAAGACACGGTATTTCAAATTCCCGTTCTGTCTTCCAGATTTAGATTTATCATGACTTCCTTAAATTGCTTAGGACTACTGTTAAGAGACCACTCTGAATTTCCACATCATTCACTTAATTCATGACTGTAACACAGTAATATTTCTATATTTGGAGAAATGTTAATGCACAGTGTGCCGATCTTTAGGTCCAAAATTATACAAAAAGTAGTAATTACCAGAAATGAATATTTAGATTTTTTCTACATAAACAACTTAAACTTTAAAGAAACAATTTAAGCTCATAGCACCAATTCAGAATTATGACTGGCACTCTCAATGTATGCATTACAACATATAATCCATTGACAGAACTGAACTCCTTATTCAGAATAATTTGACCCCATTGCTGGCACTAGCTGTTCATTGTAGCAGTGTAATTGCTGCTCCACCAGTACTATCCACACTGTATTATTCAAAATGTAAATTTCATGGGCAAGTTATTAAAAAATGATCTCCTACACAATCCAACACAGTCTCCTCAAAATCTGCTGTGCAATTAAACGGTTGTCAGATTCATTGTCCAGCACTTTGTGGCTTGAATAGTCTTGGTTTCTCAAAGGATTGAAGCCAGAAACAATCTTTTTAAATTGTTGCTCATTCAAGATATTGGTGCAATACTCATTTCTGACCATTGGTTCATATCTAAAAATACTGTTTATTATCCTTTAATCTCTCTCTCTCTCTCTCTCTCTCTCTCTCTCTCTCTCTCTCTCTCTCTCTCTGTCTCTCTGTCTGTGTGTGTGTGTGTGTGTGTGTGTGTGTGTGTGTGTGTGTGTGAGAGAGAGAGAGAGAGAGAGAGAGAGAGAGAGAGAGAGAGAGAGAGAGATATATCCCTACCTTTTCCATTGTATTATGGAATGATAGAAGTTGAAACAGTACTTTGTTATACCCCATGGCTGATGCTTTCCTTCACTGTGATTATTACTAAAAGAGATTGTTCATTGTATTCTACCCCTCACAATAAAATACGTGTACCTTTGCTTACAGTAATATCACTCTGAAAACACTTGTTTCAGTATCATTAATTATGTATGAAAGACTTCTGTGTTGCATGGGACATTCTCTTTATTTCCAGAAGCTACTACTTTTGATGTGATTTAAGAAATACTGTGATTTCTCTTGTAACATATGAGAACTGTTGGTGTTATTTGCAGGCCTTTTGTGTTATAACAGAGATAAAAAAGTCAGTCATTAGCTGCACAAGAAAACATTTATTTGATTCACTACCGATTTTGACTGTTTAAACTGTCATCTTCATGCTCAAATTGTTAGTAAGCCAATGTCGAAATAAGACTCAGCAGTAGTGTTCTTTGCTGCATAACCAGTAAAATAGTGACACCGCTAAAAATATGATATGTGTGATGAGTAACAAACAATAATTAATTGTCATAGCACATGTGTGAAACTTTGCAAGTTTAGAGCCATCAGACCATCTCTGACCTCTAACCATGCATTGTACATATTTTACATTGCACATATTATAGTAAACATGTTATATTACGTTTATAAAATGTAACTTATGATAACACAGATAAAAAATGCAAACGGACAGTTTATTTTCATACATAAGTACAACAGTAAGTAGAAATTATAGACATTATGGTAAATGAGTGGTTTTTTTTTTACTATGAATGCTAGCATAAATGAGCGTAGAGGGAAAAAGGGTTGATGGGTCTTGTAGAGAAACTATTTGATAGAGGGAAAGTTGGCCATATACAGTAGTTTTTGGGGAAATGTAAAGCAGATGACAGTAGAAAGCGCTGAAACTACTACTTAAAAGCAGCAGGGCAATGAATTGTGTGCTGAGTGCAGGGCAGCTTGTTCCAGAAATGGTCAGCAGCAACAGTGAATGAATTTACCAGTGGTTTTTGTTTTATGAATCGGTACAGCTAGGATGCAGGATAAGTGAGACCTTGCATTTTGATTATGATGGCATGAAATGTGTTTAAGCTCTGATGTAGGGTACTGGGCTGCTTGCATACTGAGGAACCAGTGAAGTAGACACAGCATGTGAAAGTCACGTAACTTGTCCAGCAGCAACCACCCTAACTGGATGTTTGAAGCACTGACATGATCATATTGACAAATGTTGCAGATGTAATGCACACATGCATTCATGATTAGTTCTAACCACCATGTGTCACTCGTTATCATTATGGCATTAATTGTCTGCATATTGGACTTTGTGTATAAGAAGTATGTGTACATGCACAGATGTGAGCTTGTTGGTTGGTTCAGCTCTCCAAAGAAGAATCTATGATCAAAGAGTAAACGGATTCATTCTGGAATATTGCTGTTGCACACACTTGTGAATTTCTTATTTTCATGTGTGGTAGTTTTCACTTGTTTGTTAATGTAAAACAGTGAAACTGTGCAAGAGAGAAGGGGTCAGGGCTTATAAATGCACATCCGGAATAGGTAATTTCTAAGGAAGAGCAGAGAAACTTTGTAAACAAATTGGTTGATTTATTTCATGGTTTGGAATACATGGAGTGCACCCAGAGAAGACACCACTGTCTGAAGGGTCATTGTGGCTGAATTAAGTGGTAGATAGGGAGAGCATAAGAGGAAGCCTGTTACCAGTAGCAGAGAGAGCTTCTGTTTTGGAATTGGCACTTTGCTCCCATGTTTGGTCAAGAACCTCAGGTGATGATCACTAAGTGTTCATCTATTGGCATTGTTACCGTGATTAGTCTAGTGAGAGGGGCTTGCGCTGAGCTGTGGGAGCAATTTCCCAGGCAAGTAACAACTCTTATCATGTTGGAAGGAAAGTCTTCCCATTCAGAAAATTCCCTTTAGACTCTACGTACACCTTCCCTCTTCTGCTGGAGTGAAGTGTTAGGGCTACAGTTGTTTACAGTTTATTGGATTTTCCTTGGACAGGTGATGTGCCATAATGGAACCTTATAACTAAGGGACAATGAAACGTTTGGCTCTGGAGATATCATTAATTTATCACCTATGCCTCAATATTGAACATGTTGAACATTTTAGGTTGCTGTCATATCTAAGTTTAGATCCTAGAATGAAGGAGGCTAAAATTGTCATATTATTAAAACCAGTGACTGTTATTACACATATAAGTTTATTCACATAAACTTTGCTAAAACCTCTTACATACGATAAACATAGGTCATGGCACAACAAAATAATAACATTGATAACTATCACCATTAACACTATCACCATTGTTGCTGAACTATGAAACAATTTGAATACACGTTTCCTAGTATTTCATGTGACATAAGATAGCTGTGGACATTGTTAACAACTTACATGGATATATGTAAGGCAGAAAAGGTATCCCATCCATTTCGTTTCTGTATTCATGGAGCCACTCATAATAAATATGTTACTGAGGTGTCTTACTTATGCAGAAACCAGTAAACACTTAGCAAATCACATGCAGTATGCTTTCACTTGTAAACGACCTAATACAAGCTTTACTATTTCCTCCATTCATGTTTCACGATGCGTTTCAAAAATTTTTTCTTGTTGTCAAGTGCAAATATGTAAATAAGTATTTTGTATGGTGTTTGAATATGTGTTATTCTCTGTCTCATGCACTGTAGTCACCTTTTTAAGGTTATCAGGTACTGTGCCTCATCAGTTATGTAGAAAACCACACACACCCGCGTGCATGCAAACTATCACTCACATTGTTTGTTTGTGTACATCACAAAAAATACATGCCTAAATACTGCACTTGACAATGAGAATAAATTCTCAAAACACGTTTTACTCAGCATGAATAAAATGTGTAACCAGTGTTGTGTTTAAACTAAAAACATTTGAGCAACGCAAAGTGAAAGCGCTTCAAGTGCCCATATGCCGAAACATGCTAAATATGGTTTGACAAAGGTGTCATGATGATCACAACAATCACGAAACTACGTTTTTGCAGTAGAGACAGTTTGGAAATGGTTGTGATTTGTCATGATATCTTCATTTGAACGAACCTAGTTACTCCCATCGACCACCACGCCAAGTCAAGCTTGGCAGTGGTGGAAGATACGGCACAAATTGTTCCAACTTTTACACATTTACTAGTTCAAATCTGCTGAGTAGAGTGCCCTGGTATCAAGAAACTTAACCACATAATATACTTCTGGATGGCCAACTTCATGCCAGTGTTATTTTTTTCTCCACAAACATTTTTTCGTAAAGTGTAAATCACAGGAAAATTATAAATATGGTGACGCAAAACCAGGTGCAAATTAACATTGTGGGCATAGGAAATTTGACGGGATCGATAAAAAAGGTCGTTAACAGCAGGAAAACGTCAATTCCGGGAACAGAAAAGTGGGTTACCGTATTTACTCGAATCTAAGCTGCACTCAAATCTAAGCCACACCTGAAAAATGAGACTCAAAATCTAGGAGAGAAAAAAAAAAAATCCAGAATCTACACCGCACCTGAAATTTGAGACTCTAAATTCAAGGGTAGAGAAAAGTTTTAGACCGCACCTCCAAATCGAAACAAAGTTGCTCCATTGTAACATAAGACACAATTTAGGTCAAACAGTAGTTTGGTTCGAGTCGTAAGCTTAGCAGTTAAGCTTTACCAGGTAGCCATTGCTATACGTCAGGCACTTCATCTGTATTTATACAGGTACCCTTCCTTTTTCACGTACTTCGTCTGGTTTGAATCAGTTGCTTATTTTGCTTTGATCTGATAAGTGCCGTTCTCTTTGTTATATGTGTTTATGTCACTCTAGGCTGAAAATGCATTATTGTGCTGTGTCATGCATTGTTTGTCGCATTCTGATGAGTGTTTATGACCTGTCGCCACTCGTAGCATGGCTTGCTTTTGTGTGCGCTACCGCCACCGCTTACAATAAAAAAGGAGAGGAATTGTCTCATTAGTGAAACAATGGCAAGAGACTGCTATTTGTTGTTACACTGCTGCTTTCTTTGATAATGATCAACAAAAACCAAATAATAGTGCGTATGATAGATGATGTTCTGAACGAGAGTTTAGCAAAAATTTTCTCCATTTGAAAATCTTTGCAGACGCCTCTTTAGTACATTACATTCTGCACAGAAATTAGTCATCTTAGATTTAAAAATAAAGTCAGTTGCCGTGCTTCGTTTCTGACTGTATCACTACTCAGCATAAGAATAATACGAATATAAACATGACAATATATGTATACTCTTCTGCGTTTGCTGTTGTCTCACTCTAGTTTCATAGTTTATTAGACAGAGAGGATTTAAATGAGATAGCAGAAAACATGAAAAAATACAGGGCATAATGTTTACATTCATATTATTCTTATGGTGAAGAGAATACTGCATGTGATTCATGATTCATAAAAGTTCCTATTAGCAACCATCTCTTGTCACAGGTAGGAAAAAATTCAGAATGTAGAGTTGGCCAGTCGGATTTTTGTAGTAGATTTTTATTGGTAACTTCAAATGTAGAGTGTGGTGTTGTTGCCTTCAGTCCGTAGACTGGTTTGATGCAGCTCTCCGCGCCTTTCTATCCTGTGCAATGCAGAGTAGCAACACTTATAAAATAAGAATGAAAATAACTTAGAAATTAAACGTTCAAATTTAAAACAAAATTTTATTAAGTTAGTAATACATCTTATACGAAATGTTTAAAATATCAGTCATGATTCTGAATCACTATCACTCGATTCTTTGTTGTTCATTTCTTCATACAGAGCATGGTCCTCCGTACCATCTAGTGCTTTGGATATCGGACATTTTTTAAATGCTTGTTTGCACAGTCTGATTTGGAACACACTTCCATGCATCATAAATCCATTGGCACACTTGCGACAAACTTGCGCCTTTTACACGTCCTGTTGGTGTCAGTTGTCTGTCGCTTTTCGAGAGCCAGTCTGTGTGCATGCATTCAAGCTTGTCCTTAAATGGTTTATTCAAACAGATGTCAAGTGGTTGCAGAATTGATGTCATCCCGCCTGGAATTACTGCCAAGTGCGTTTTGCTTTCCTCTAATTTTTGTTTTACTGCAGATGTTGTATGGCATGCGTACGCATCTACTACCAACAGACTGCGTAAACCAAGCATTGTGCCAGGACGATGATTCCACACACGCCTAATCCATACCAGCACCATGTCCTCCGAAAACCACCCAGTTTCGTTTGCTCGTACAATTACGGTTTTTGGAAACACTTCAGATTTCGCTAAAGTCTTTTGCCTGAAAACTATGAATGGGGGTAATTTATGTCCATCTGCTGTGCAAGCAAGCATGACGGACATCCGCTGTTTTTCACCCTCTGATGTAAGAACACTTATGTCTTTCTTTCCTTTGGTTTCAACCGTATGATTTGAAGAAATGTCAAAATATACGGGAGTTTGGTCAGCATTTCCTATCTGACAAAGAAGGTATTGCTTTTCTGTGCGCCGCCTGATTATGAAGTGCTGAAATTCCACAAGTTTTTCTTCATAATTTTTAGGCAGCTTCTGTACAATGGAAGTTCGCCTCTGAAGTGCAAAACCCCAGCGCTTGATAAACAGATCAATCCAGCTGCGACTAGCTGTAAAATTTTCGATTTTTTGCTCTCTAGCAATTTCGTGTGCCTTAATTTTTAAAATTTCAGCATTCACAGGCAGGAATTTCTGACTCTGTTCCTTAACAAATTCATTTAAAATCACTCCTAGTGCATGATATCGGCCACACTTTGGCACCCTAAATGCTTCCTGGTACTTGAACATTCAAATAATTTGTCTCTCTGCATTCACCATCGCCTGACGTTGTTCTCATCTCAATCCTGTATCGCAGACCTACAGCACGATTAGAACTTTGTTCCGCACAAGAAATAACTCTGCTCTTGAATTTAGCACTATAATGAAAGCACTTCATTATGGTTCACTAACACCAACAAGCACTTCACAAAATTCCACAAAGCAATAGGTGCCGCTATGTGAAATCTTAATGAGCCCCAGCATATCAATTCGTGCAACAATCCTCAAGTCTAGTGCATTGTTCGTAGTTTTGTGTAAAGAAATTTATTTTTGTTTCAATGAATATTTGAAAGGCTGCTACATTTGAAGATGAACAATACGGAATTTCTATTTACTTTGTTGGATAATATATGAAAATGCAGTGGTCGAAACTCGGGGCGGAGAAAAAAGCTCGCCTTCTACCCTTTTTTTTTTAATTACTGACACAGAGGTTTTGGAGCCAGTTTTTATCTTCGTGCCTGCAAAGTATGCCTGTGTAGCGCTAAATATAATAGATGCCAAAAGTTAGTTGTGGCGGCACCTACCAACATTTTTCAGAACTTCTGCTTACTTTGCACTTGATTCTAAGCTGCAGGCAGTTTTTTGGATTACAAAAACTGGAAAAAAACTGCGGCGGCTTCAATTCGAGTAAATACAGTATACTGTATGATGCATTTTCCACTGTTGGCAACAACAACAACAACAACGACGTTGCAGTTGCGACATTGTAGCTGTCCAGTATGCGTGTGTTACTGCAAATTCACTACCTGCAACATTTAAACATGAACATCCCTAGAATGCAACTTCACAAAATTTTGTTACTTTCGTGCATCATTTCTTCCACAGCACCTGGTCATTAAGTGTGGTAGAAATTTGTAGCAATGTAAGAGACTTAAGAAAAACTTCCTTCATGTGTCTGTGTGTACTTCCTATTACCACGATCAATGGCCCTGTATAAACACGAGTTTTTCTTTGTGGACATCTGCGGTAAAGTTCCTTTAGATTTATATAATTTTCATTGGACTATTTGTATAATTAATTTTAAAAATCAGTACTTTGATTTTGAATGCTCACATATTAATATAGTGGTCATTAAATAAAACAGATGTATTATCATTGTGAATGTCCACATTGCTATTACTTTCTTTACACAAAAATTGTGTCTGTTTAGTTCCGAGTCTTTAACTCTGACACACTGGGAGTCTCCTTTTAGCCATACCCTAAAACAAGTATGGTTTCCGCATAATAAGGGAAGCAATAGTTATTCAAAATGAAGAAATTAAAAATTACGAACTTGCTTCTGTTTTATGATAATGGCAATAAATGATCACACAGTTACTTTTACAGAAAAGTAAGCGAAATAACAATGTCAGTATACAACATTATTTACAGACTTTGTTACCACGATATGTTGATTTACTCTGCTGACAGCATCATTGACCTAGCAGTTGTTGCATTGTAGCTTCTCCTCCAATCTGGTGTCCTGGAATGGTGTCATTCAGGTAACATCACAAATGCTTCGAGAATTTCTTACTGTTGAAGCTGTGAATTCAGTATCGAGAGACCAGCCGTTTCATGTGTGGCAGTAAATGAGCCACCATTTTCATATTTGTCATGTAACAATTGGTGCTCATATTGAATGCATAAAAATTTGAACTTCTCTCTTTCAGGAATGCTGGAATTGTGTTTTTATCTTTTGCAATTTGGAAGCAATGTATGTTTGAAATCTGTTCCTTCTTTTTGAATAGCCCGGTATGGTGTTCCCTAGGGTTCTTAAACATGCTGAAAACTGTAAGCATGTTTATATCTATCATAAGCTGAGTTATGACCTTCCAGCAAAATAGTTATGAGCTCACAATGTATTTATATTACATAGACAAGGGATCAGAATAAGGGCATGTGAAATGAAAACTGAACTCTATAATCATTTTATAGCTCAGCACTAGTCCAAGCAAAGTAAGGTACCAACTGTAAAAATTTTCTATAAGCCACTGTTTCTATCCTGTGCTGAAATTCTGGGAACAACATTTTTTTAAAATCTGTTTTCTGACTGGTTTGATGCACCATGAATTTATTTCTTGTGCCAACCTCTTCATCTCAGAGTAGCACTTGCAATCTACATCCTCGATTATTTACTAAATGTATTCCAATGTTTATCCTCCTCTATAGTTTTTGCCCTCTACAGCTCCCTCTAGTACCTTGGAAGTCATTCCCTGATGTCTTTAACAGATGTCCTTTCATCCTACCCCTTCTCATTGTCAGTGATTTCCACTACATTCTGGGCAGAACCTGCTCATTCCGTACCTTATCAGTCCACCTAATTTTCGACAGTTGTCTTTAGCACCACATCTCAAATGCTAAGATTTTCCTCTGTTTTGGTTTTCCCACAGTCCATGTTTCACTACCATACAATGCTATGCTCCAAACATACATTCTCAGCAATTTCTCCCTCAAATTAAGGCCTGTGTTTGATACTAGTAGACTTCTCTTGGGCAGGAATGCCCTTTTTCCCAGTGCCAGTCTGCTTTTGATGTCCTCCTTGCTCTGACCTTCATTGGTTATTTCGCTGCCTAGGTAGCAGAATTCTTAAATTCATCTATCTACTTCGTGACCATGAGTCCTGATGTCAAGTTTCTCGCTATTCTCATTTCTGCTATTTCTTATTATTTTTGTCTTTGTTTGATTTACTATCAGTCCCTATTATGTACTCATTAGACTGTTCATTCCATCCAGCAGATCACGTAATTCTTCTTCACTTCCACTCAGCAATATCATCAGCAAATCATATCATTGATATCCTTTCACCTTGAATTTCAGTTCCACTCCTGAACCTTTCTTTTATTTCCATCATTGCTTCTTCAATGTACAGATCGAACAGAAGGGGCAAAAGATGGCATTCCGGTCTTGCACTCTTTTTACTACGAGCTGTTTGTTCTTGCTCATCCAGTCTTATTTTTCCCTCTTGTCTCTTGTACATGTTGTACATTACCTGTCTCTCCCTGTAGCGTACCTCTATTCTTCTCAGAATTTTGAAAATCTTGCACCATTTTACATTGTTGAATGCTTTTTCCAGGTTGAAAAATCCTATAATGTGTTTTGATTTTTTTTTAGTCTTGCTTCCATTATCAACCTCAATGTCAGAATTCCTCTCTGATTCCTTTACCGTTCCTAAAGCCAAACTGATTGTCATCTAATACATCCTCAATTTTCTTTTCAGTTTTCATAAAATCTCTAAATGGAAAGCTACCATAATAGAAATAGTGCGATCCAGAGGCAAGGGTCTCTGCTAGTTTTTTGGCACTTACACTAACTGCAGTGAGATGTGGCTTAATGAGGTGTGACTTTTGGCAGGTGGTGGGGCAGCATGCACGCCTGTGTATGTGAGAGACAGTGCAAGCTTGGATATTCATTTAAGACACCACACCAGAATCAGTGCCTGTAGAATCTTAAATTATTTAATCATTTGCTGTCAGATTCCTGACAGTAACTTTGTCAAAATATCAGGAATATGTGTTGTGTTGGAATTAGTTCTTCTATAACTTCAGCTGAGTCTATTTTTCTCTACTGAAATGATGTCTGGTACTGATATTTTTGGTTTGTCCATTGTAACAAGTTGTTTTGGATATATCAACTGCACCTTTGCTGTCTCAAAAAAGTTTGACTGGTCCACTTTCTCAGAATTCAGAGCTTTAACTTTCTTACCTTTGTAACCAGAGTGTCTCTTGACAACCTGAAGCCGGGGCGATATAGTCAGCATCAGTAGGTGATAGATCTAACTTAGGCTGTTTCTTGCTGCCCATGGAACTTGAATCTCCTTGTGATTTAAACAGGAATCCAATGATTGACGTTCTGGCCTCTTTTCTGACCAGTATATAATTGTACCTAGTGGTGATATAGTTTTCTTCCCTGTGAATGGAATAAATAACTTTCTCTACATTGCCAGTGTTTTTTGTTTTATGGGCACTAGTGTCATGGTACAAGGCACAGTGCCTGATGGACGTAAAACATAAATCACAAAGAATGCAAGTACTGGCTGTAAAAGCCTGCATTGTATAATCTTTCCTGTCCCTGAAACTTTTTAGGAACAGCTAGCATACCCTCACCCTCCCGAATCTTATTTTCTTAATCAATTTTTCTCTGCTTCATTGAAATAACCTATATGCCTTACTCTCTTCACAATATCCTACTGTGGTAGTTCACATAATATCAAGCACCACGCTGGTTGCCAAAAATGTGGTAACTCTGTTTCATATCAAACTGCATGTAGAGCACCAAAAATGTGCTCACTCACGGAATATTGAGCCCACATTTGATGCTAAAATGTCACGAGCAGGAATTTTTAGTTCGGGTGTAGGGAAAATTGATTGATTTTGTGTTTGCTGGGCACCAGGCTTGATCAACATTAAAGCTGGCTTATCAGTCATATCTTACCAGTCTTGAACCAGTTGTTAGCATTGCAGAGCTGGTTGTAAGCAGGTGTTGATCTGAGGCAGTGTGCTGGTGTCCTGTCCATCTGTGTGAGGGGCAGTGCATGGTAGATGATTGACTGCTGTTGGCTGTTGAATGACCTGTTCCCTTTGTCCAGGCTGAGAGGTTTAGCACCTCTGTCCATTGGCAAAGTCTATCTTGCCAAGCATTTGCTTTAAGATAGATGCATTATGAGGGGCCAGCTCCTGAACTGACTGACATAAAGGCATGCGGCCGAATGAAAATTGCTCACCCATGAAATCTGATTAGGGCAGGTTGACAGTAGTCATGAGAATGGCTTGTTTATAGCATTCTCTTCTCAGTTCGTGTGCTTACCCTGAAGTGGGAGATTTGAAAGTGATCCGACCTTCAAACTTAATTTTACACCCTACACCCAAATTATACAATTCTGGACATGGCTTCCTCATCAAAACCTTATCTACAAAGTTTCATCTACAACACACAGAACCCTGTAATAGGAATTGTAAAACGCCCAGTACATTTTCAGCGATAGAAAAAAATTTTTTTTCAGTAGTTGGGTTTTTAGATCATTAGTCACTAATGCTGCACCACTCTAAAATAAAAATATTAAGAAAGATAGTCAGACAGTGACTAACAATTCACTGGACAATTTCTTTGATGCTAAAATTTTTCTCTGTGTCTATGTTTGATAATATGCGACACAAATGAAACATATTTACATAAGACTATTCCTAACATGTTTTAAATGTGGTAGTAGGAAGTTCTGGTGAAATATAAGCAATTTAAGGAGTAAAAGCAACTCATCAACTAGTTGGTAAGTTGTTACCTTTACTCCTTAACTTATTAATAATTTTTAATTTTGAAGGTATTGGAAATGAAAGGCATGACTGGAAAAATTAGGGATCCTACAGACTTTTCATCATCGTGGGGTGACTCTGGCTGGGACAATCCTCCACAGACTGATTGGAATGCAGCTTCTACTGATGCTTGGCCAGAATCAACTGCAGCTACAACTGTGCCAGGTAGGCAAATGTGAAAGTTTGCAACTCACTAAGTGTAATTTTCGTAGATTATACTTAGGGTAATTTACCTACCATGCCATTAGCTATAAGATGTTTACTGACTTTCAAAATTAAAATCGTTTCTCTCTCTATGAACACAGAAGAATTCATGAGCATCAAGGTATTTTTTCAAAATTAAACTGGATTTTCTATTGTTGTTTATGCTTTGTGTAATCAGTTCAAGACTGCTGCACATGTAAGGGCATTGCATGAATAATGGAAGAGCTCATGCAAAATGATGTGGCGCATGTTGTGGGTGATTCTGTCCCACTGTTCGGAAGGAGCAGTCGCATCAGGATTCATTGCTACCTGCCAATTTGCTCACTTTGAGCATCTTCATTGCTATTTTGTTACTACATAGCATGGCAGTACAGTCTTTGTGCACCATAAATACAGGGAAAGTTTTTCATAATCATGGACATGTGATGATATGTAAATCCTTTAAATTTTTGGCAGAAGAGGCAAACAACAAAGCAGAGTATCATTAAAAATTATGCTTTAGATAGTGAAGCAAAGAATAGTTACAGTGAAGAACTGCTGAGACTGAAGAAATTAACGTAAATTAAGGCCAGATGAATGTCAAGAACCAAGGTCATGCTGCAGTGCTAGTTCCCACCTGTGGAATTCTGAGAAACTGGTGTCTGGGGGAAGAATCCAGATGTCGCATGTGGTGAATCAGGTGTTGAGGTCACGATTTAGTGTTAGTCGTGCCGATGTAGAAGGCTGACAAGTGTTTACATAACAGCTGGTATGTGACGTGTTGTTTCGCAGATGGCTCTCCCTATGGTAAGATATGTTTTGTCAGTTACAGGGCTATTGCAGATGGTGGTAGGAGGGTGCATTGGGCAAGTCCTGCAGCGGGGATGGTCATAGAAGGAGGAGCCATAGGGTAGGGAGATGGGTGCAGAAGGAGCATAGGGTTGGACTAGAATATTCTGGAGATTGAGAGGGCGGCGGAAAGCTATTCTAAGTGTGGTGGACAAAATTTCAGACAGAAATGAGCTCATTTCAGGGAATGATGTGTTAGGAAGTCATGGCCCTGTCGCAGTAGCTGATTAACACATTCCAGACCAGGATAATACTGAGTCACCAATGATGTGCTCTGAAGCCGGTTTTTGGAGGGATCAGGATTGGATGTGATGGCCCTGGAAATCTGCTTTTTAATTTGGCTGGTGGGGTAATTACATGCAGTGAAGGCTGAGGTGAGGATGGTGGTGCATTGCTGTAGGGTCTGCATCTGAAGACATACATTTGCCTCAGATGCCAAGGCTTTATGGGAGGGAATGTTTAACATGGAAAGTTGTTGTTTCGTAACTTAGTAATTTTATGTAATTTCCTTGGAGTTTTTAGTGTGTGTTCATTTCTCAGCGTGTCAAGATTTCGGAAGTGATTAAAATAAAAGAATAAAATAAATTTCCAAATCTTTTAATCAATTGTGGAATGTAGTTCTCAAAAATGGTGACTCGGACTTTGGCAGAAGATAAATCAGTTAAGAGTTAAACCAGTCGCCTAATAGGTTGGGCTCCTTGCTCACGGAACGTAAATCAGGAGTGGCTGAAGAATCTTCAGACTGTTCTACAACCAGGGTTAATGTCCGAGAAGTCACAGACATTTTGCCAACGAGCTGCATTGTGTCTTCAGTGACATGTAGAAAGTTTATTGTGCTGTCTTATATGCCGCAGCAACCAGATCGTTGGGTCTAACTTCTCAACCTGTCTTTTGGAGCCTACAGAATCATGGCCGATTATATACAATTTGTCATCACTGTGGGTGTGTTGGACTTGGAAACATTATTATTACTAATAGACGTGTTGCACATTAACACCCTCCCACCCAAACCCCCCCCCCCCTCCCCCCCCCCCCCACTACCACCACCACCCGAAAGAAATATGCACACATCAAAATCAATGTACTCTAATGAATTTGCAAACCGGAAGACATTCAGATATTCCCATTCTTCTAGTGCTGCTAAGAGAAACAATGAGAGACAAGATTCCTTCGATCCTTTGATAATACCTACGATTGCTGGTTACTGCATTTGAGATTTCTGACTGTAAACTTAGCCAAGTTTGGATGGGTCACTTACCTTTCGGAATCAGGAGTGGAGTGATTACTTGTGCCCCCTCTTCACTCAACTCGCAGTTACTGATCACAGACCAACTTTTATCATACACTGGCACTGTGACATGAGGCATTCCACAAAGTGCATAGCACAGTGTAGGGTCCAGATGCAGAAGTTGAGGATAAAGATCAACATGTCCCACTAGAAGAACAGGTGAGTGCACTATAATGCAATTTTAAAGCTCTCCAGTGGCAAATCTGTGAAATTCCAAACAATCCCACTGGCACACAACACGAAAGGTGATTCAGAACACGAGTTGATGGTAGCACACGGGGAAACGGTGCATGAACCATGCACACATTGGGAACCTGTCATGCAGATGTAATCAGGGATGTGCTTATCTAAACAGGTACAGCGACCAGACTTAGGCATGGCTGAATGCTCCAGTGGACAATAGTGCTCCATAAGCCATAATCATGTTGTACCTAGCATCCTAGTATCTTTCTCAAGGTAACTAGCAAGTGCTTTTGAATTCACAGTATCACCCCGTCATATTGACTTTACGTAAAAGGTACATCAGCCGCGTGTATTTAGTTGACAGGGGCTCAGATGTCAGCATCCTTCCAGCAACAACAATTAATCATTTTTCCATACAATCATTGCTAATGGCAGCAAATAAATCAAAGGGTCCTACATATGGCAATGAAGAGGTAACTGTGAGTCTTGATTTTTCACGAAAATTAAGACAGAGTCTCCTGATTGCTGATGTCACTGAACCCATTCTCAAAGCTGATTTCGTTTACTGTCATAATATCGCCATATCTATACGAAATGCTACATTGCAGATTCACAACGAAGTGGCACATGGACATTAAAGGATGCTGCGAAATGCTGCAGTGCCGATGAGTACCACAACACAAGTCTTGTGGAGACTCTTGTGCCCTGAATGCAATAGCGCACCGAATCACTATCTAACTCCGCACCTGCATGATCTTACAACCACAGCGGCAGGCTCTGAGGTGTTCAGTGTTATCGATTTTTGGAAGGCATATTGTGAGATTCTGGTAGCACCAGATGATGTGAAAAAGAGTGCGGTTATCACATGGTTTCAGCTTATCTGAATATGTGCAAATGCCATTTGGAATGGTAGAGCACTTGCCCGCGAAAGGCAAAGGTCCCGAGTTCGTGTCTCGGTCAGGCACACAGTTTTAATCTGCCAGGAAGTTTCATGTAGAAGAAGATAGCTATTTACCGTAAAGACGACAAATTAAGTTGCAGATAGGCACAGTTAAAAGACACTTACACATTAGCTTTTGGCCACAACCTTTGTCAGAAAAGGAAAGAGAAATGTGCACCATTCATTCACACAAGGAAGCGCATCTCATGCACATGTGACCGCCAACTCTGACGTTGCTGAGCTGCCCGAGTTTCGCGATCATGTGTGCATGAGGGGTGTGTGTGTGTGTGTGTGTGTGTGTGTGTGTGTTTCTTCTTCTTCTTCTTCTTCTTCTTCTTCTTCTTCTTCTGATGAAGTCTGTGGCTGAAAGTTTGTGTGTGTCTTTTAACTGTGCCTGTCTGTGACTTATCGTGTCATTTTTGTGGTAAGTAGAAATCTGTCTTTTCCTGCAATGTTACTTATTCTACAGTTTGAAAAAAAAAAGACTCCGTTATAAATAACAGTTTTTGACAATTACTGGCAGCAGCACATCTGGAAAGGAAACTCGTCATCCATCGTTCACGTATGTTTCATAACTTGTTAAGGCTTTTCTTGCATTGTCCCTTGGAAATGTGGATATTGAGAGAAGATTTTACATGTTGAAGCACACGTTAGGAGAAAACAAATTTGTGATGACAGGAAAATGTTCAAACAGTGGTTTGACTGTGAGGGACGTACTGAGAGATTTGACTCGCAGTTCATTAGGTGTGGACAACAAGCACATGCCAGTTATACTTCTTATAAGGAAGAATGTGAAAAGAAAACTCAAATTATAAGAAAAATAAAAAGAGGAATAAAACAAGAGGCATCTTGAAGAAGAGATTAAAATGTGCATCATTAGTTGTAAAAATGTGGTGTTATTTTGTTTGTGAATTCTGGTTACCAATATCAAATTACCACAGACTTGCATACATTAATAAACTCTTTGTAGCTCGTTCTTTGGGATTGTGGAAAGATTAGGGGTATGTGAGGTTATTGAGCAGTAAAAATGTTTTTCAGACTAGATTTGGAGGTAGTGCTTGTTTATGAAGGCATAAGTGAATCTTGCAGCATTGTGGGCAAAGGAATTCTCATCACTGCAGATGTACCATCAGTGTGTGGTTAGCCTACTATACGAGAGTGATTTTTTAGCAGTAGAAGGGATGATAGCTGTCAAAATGCCACTTTGGTTGACCAACACCTCCAACCAATTTCACATAGCCTGGCCTCTTGTATTAAAGATACGAGCCATTTCCTTCACAGACTCTCCAAAGTCCCCACCTAATTACCATCTGGATTCCTGCTTGTCACGGCTGATGCCACTTCTAATACTGAGCATTTTCTCTTCCAAAGTCCTTCCAGCTCTAAACCAAACATCACATTACATATACATCTAATAAATTACATCCTCACACATTACTACTACTTTGGTGGGTGCACACCCAAACAAATTTGTGGAGTGGCCATGGGCACTTCCATGGCACCCTCCTATGAAAATCTGTGTATGTGCTGTCTTCAAAGAACCTTTCTAATCTCCCAAAACCTCAAACACCTTGTCTGACACTGGTTTATTAAAGATTTCTCCACGATCTGCACACAGGCCAAGACAAACGCCCTCATTTGTCCAGAGCTTCAACGTCTTCTTTCCCATTCACATCACCTGGTTCTCCTCACCCCAATGAACTACTTTCCTTGACATTGACCACGACATGTTGGACAGTCCCATCCATACTTTCGTCAGTAACAGGTGCACTAACCATCAATTTCATGGAAGTGCACATGGCCACACCACGATTTTGTTTGTCTGCACTCCCATTAAAGCAGTAGTAATGTGTGAGGATCTAATTGGTTAGATGTATAAGATATATGATGATTGGTTTAGAATCGGGAAGCCTCTAGAAGAGAGAATGCTCGATATCAGAAGTGGATGCAGCAGCAGTGACAAATAGGGATCCACATGGTAATTAGGAGGGAATTTTTGAGCCTCTATGAAGGAAATGGCTTGTACCTTTAATATAAGAGGCCGGGCTACATGTAATTGGTTGGAGGTGTTGGTCAACCAATGTGGCCATTCTTTCATTGTGAGCACAGTAAGCAGCTGTAGTGGGGCATGCAAGATTGTTCTGTTTATGGATTTTGGGAAGTATGTAGAAGGTGGGTATGTGGAAGATCATTGGAGTGAGGAGGGTAACTGATTCAAGGAGAAATAATTCTGGGATAGGATGGATGCTTTCAATAGGGATGGGAGGCTATCTTTGACTTACAAATAGGATCACTGTGATAGGGATTGTGGGTGGAAGAATCAGACATTTGGCAAACACCTTCTGTCAGTTAGTCACTGTGATTCATCACTGCAGTGGTGGAGCTTTAGTCCACAGGGCGGATGATTAAATCTGGGCCTGTCTTGAGGTTGTGAATGACTGTTCGTTCTTCCATTGAGACGTTTCTGTTCTTGGGAAAGTATCTCGTGAAAGATGGTAAGACCACATTGGAGATAAGGAATTCCCGAAATGTAACTGTGGTGTGGTGTGGAGGGAGAGGGTCTCAGTAGGGTGGTAATATGAACTGGAAGAGAAAAGTTGTGTGTTGGTATTTGGTTGGCTTTAGTAGGAGGGATTGATAGTGAAGAAGTGTTTCCACTGTAGGGATCAAGAGAAGGTCTTGGACAAGTCAAATGTGGTAGAACTTGGATGTGGGACTGAAGGTGAGACCTTTGGATAGGACTGAAACTTCCGTACGGTTGAGATATATTTGGTGGGTAGGTTGACAACAATGTTTTGGGTTTATGTAGGTCCTCATTTTCATAGGATGATAGGAGTCTGGGGGGATATGGGTAATGCAAAAGGTCAAAAAGACATGGTCTAGGTGCTATGAGCAGTTGACAAAGGAGTTCATTGGAATGTGATTGGTGTTGATGGATAGTAATGCACCGATGTGAGAGTAGGATGTCAATAAATTTAATAATTTTTGGGTCTGGTGGAATGCTCTTGCAATGTTTCAATTTAGGAGATGTGTTGTAGGTAGTTGAGGTTGCACAGTATTATTGCACAGCAGAATAATTTTATTGAGCTTGTTTAATTTTTTTAAAGAAGGTTCTACCGGATGATCTCAGAACAGAGAAGGCTAGCTCTGGGCTGGTGTGCCAGCTGCAATCTCAACAAGGTGTACTGCCGACATAACAGACATCAGGAACAGAGGCGAGCATTACCACACAGCCTCCAAGTAAGGATTGCAGAAGTTCAAATGTTGCAGTGCTACGTAACAAGGCACTGTGATGTAACACTACATAACTTCACCACTGTAAAGTCAAATGTAGTCAAAAAGACCCAAGCTCAGCAACCCAGAATAATTATTGAATCACCACAGTGAGGCAAGGTGTGGTGAAGGGTCTGATAAATGAGGGCAAATGTGCTGATATACCAAGAACCACAGGTGTGGGCTCAGTCCTTTTAAATAACAAGACTTTCGGAGCTCAAAGACACATTCTCGTGCTACCATTCTGTTCATGTTGCAAGAACCAGAGAGAGTAGCAGTCTGTTTTGTTTCAGTGAAACCACAACAAGCAAATAGATGAGCTGCCTGCTTGCTCACTTAAACAGAAAATTGCAACCAGCCTGAGGCATACCACAGTCATGGTCTGTCATTGCTGTCCAGTGGGTCATTGCAAATGAGAATACTGGCATGTGACCACCCCTTCTCCACTATGGGTCATCATGGATGGTCTGCAAGATGGTCATCATGGATGGTCTGCAAGATGCGATCTCCAAACTGACCGTGAATTGCACGTTGGTGCATCTCCTTCCCAACTCCTGAGTCACCTGGCCAACTCATGAGCACCTGCTGTAGTCTTGGTTGATCCATGGATGACAGGGGCCTTGTCTTCACAGCAATCAGCAACTTGGACCACAGTCTGCCATCTCCACCTAGGGGTGTGATTGGCTTTCTTGAAGAGTGCTGAGCTGGGAGCTGCACTGTATCACAGAACATTTGGCGGGCAATGCTTTCTCGTACTTGTGATGCCATCAGCACAGCAAGTGACTGTAGTACTGATCCACGGAGCAACGTCATGCCTTGCTGATAGCACATCAGCAATTCTTCATGGCACATGCACTTACATCCAACCACTGACTGCTGCTCTGAAGATATTTCTAAGTCTGTTAACTCAACAGGAGAAACAGATGTTATTGCAGATACCACTGTGTTACTGATGCCTCCAGATGTAAATTGGACCACTCACCCACAGTCCGTTCTTTGCCTCCTGTTCACAATGCAACCCCGCTCCCCAGGTCACAACAGTATCTTGAAGAGGGAGCAAATGCGATTTGGCAATGCGCACACCGTGTAGATTGGCTTCTGTAGTATACGGTAATTGAGGGACAGTGTGTGACAGACTCTAAAGTTTGAATGTCATTGTGAAAACAAGGATTATGTCCAGAGACAGGAATTTTCATGCATAGAAAGAAGCTCTGCTCTTCTCAACCAACACCTCGGACAAGTTGCCCATAGCCTAGCCTCTCTTATTAAAAATATAAATGACTGCCATTACCATACTCCATTACCACCTTAATCCCTACTTATCACTGTTGGTGCTGCCTCCTTATACACTAGCATCCACGGTGTTAATGGCCTTGCTGCTATCGCTCCCCTAATGTTCTTCAGAGTCCAGACCAACTACCTCATGGCTTATACATCTAACCAGTTACCATGTCCTGTCACATTAATGTGATCACCTGTCAAAAACTTGAATAACCACCTTCATCAATGAGGTTCTGGAAGGTATTGACAGGAATGTGGAGCCATGATGACTCTAGTACTGTTGCCAGCTGCACTAGGTTTCTCCGTTTAGGGTCCACCGTGTTTACAACCCAAACGAGATGGTCCTACATATTCTCAATTGGGTTTATATCTGGGGAGTTTAGTGGCCAGGAGAACATGGCAAACTTATCCTGGTGCTCTTCAAACCACACAGGTCAACTGTGAACTGCGTGAATAATTGCACTGTCCTGCCAGTATATGCCATTATCCCGAGGAAAAGTGGGGGTGGACATGGTCCCCAAGGACAGATTCATACTTCTGTTGATCTATTGTGCCTTCCAGAATCATGAGATCACTCGGGGGAATGCCATGAAAACATTGCCCCAGACAATAACTCTCCCTTCTCCTCCCTGCACTTTTCCGATGATTGTTGCTAGGTGGTTGCTTTCAGAAGTTTCACACCGTACGTGCCAACAGCCATCTGTCAGATGGAGCATAAACCATGATTAAGCTGAAAAAGCCACCTTTTGACACTCAGTGATCCAATCACAGGATCAAAATGCAAAATCCAGCCTTCGTTGTCGATGAACAGCTGTCAGCATAGGTACATGATCCTGGTGCCTGCTGTGAAGCCTAATATGCAGCAACATTCGTGGAATGGTTGTTGAGTAGACACTGTTGGTAACCCCTTAGTTTATCTGGACTGTCAGTTGCCCAGCAGTTGCATGTCTATTCACCTGTAGGTATCTCTGCAACCTTTGTTCACCCCTGTCATGTATGGTCCGTCGTGGACCACATTTGCCTCAGTCCCAATTTTGGATAGCGCTACTTTGCTGTGTGCGTGTATGCTTCGGCCATGGTGGCGTGGGAACAGTTTACAAAGTAAGCTGTTTCGAAAATGTTTCCACCCTAGCTGTAAAGCCAGTGATCATGCCATTTTCCGCATTATGACAAAGACTGCACTTTTTTGCATCCCCTGAAGCACTTTATATACCTTCCACTGTAGTACTGCCCCGTGCCGTCTGTGAATGGTTACTGCTCAGTGACACTGAACATAGACTGACATCAAATTAATGTGACTGGACCATGACAGGCCTAACATTCAAGTACTACTTCTTTGCTAGGAAGATATACAAATGAATCTGTTGCCCACTCATGGGCACCGGTTTGACATCCTCCAATGCCAATCAGTTATTGGTCCATGTAGAATAAATCTTTCATGTATCCCAAAACCACAAACCCCTTGTCTGGTTCAAGTTCATTAACATCACCATCACGATCTGGATCCAGGGCTAAGACATCCTGTCTTCGTTCCTACAGTCTCATCTCTCCTATCCAGTTCAGCTGGTCCTACTTGGCACAGCATGGTACCTTTGTGGATGTTAACCTCTACCTCACTAATGGTTCTATCCATACTTATATTCATATCAAGCCCACTAACCATCAACAGCACTTGCATTTTGACAACTGTCATCCCTTCCAAACCAAAAAATAATTTCTATATAGTGTGATCACCCTTGGATGTTGCATGTGCAATGACAAGGAATGCCTTGGCCACTATGCGGAAGCTCTCAGTAAGCCTCATACATAGGTGTTATCTCCCAAACTTAGTTCACAAATGTTTTCCCCATTCCACATCCCCCACACATTCCAAATAGTCCCCCTCGCCCCACCTCATCCCAATGCCAATGTGGAGTGGAACACCTGAATCACATCCTTCACCAGGCCTTTGACTATCATCGTGTCAGGAAATGACATATACTCTACCCGCAATCCTTCCCATTCCTCCTAAACTGGTATTCTGCTACCCACATGACATGCACAATATTATGGTCCATCACTATGCCACTTGCGCTCTTTACCCCTTGCCATATGGGTTATATCCCTGTGGAAGACCTTGTCCAAGACCTGTTAGATTCACCCACCCAGCACATCTTATTCCAGTCCCACCACAGGCTTATCATGTTGTATTAGAAGCAGTGCCGCCTGTGAATGCAGCGGTGTCATACAGCAGTTATCCTTGCAACACATCCTCTGTTTACATAATCTTACAGACATAACTCTCCACTAACCATCTGCACCCACACTCTATTCCCGAGACAACCATTTTATCTGTTCTTTCACACCTTCCAAATCCATTCCCCCAATGATGATTGCAGATGCCTTAACTCACAGGTTCCAAAGTGAAATTTACCCTGTTCTTGCTCACCTGATGTTGTACCAATGTGTTGGGTCACTGCCAAATCTACCAGCAACATTTGCACTATAAGGATACCGATAAACTGTGGTTCTTTAAAGAATCTAACTGCCACATGTAAAACAGCTTTAGACATCTGATTGCTTTACAAATTAGTTACAGTGTTAAATGTTTGACTTTAAACATGTCAGCAGGAAAAAATTTAGCAAAGGTTTGAAATTATGCTTGAAGTTTGTTGGAAGTCACTAAGTGCTCTACTTATAAAACACTGAATGAATATAATGAGGGTAATTTGTGCTCCATTTTAAGCAAAAGCTAGTTTTCTGTCTATCTCAATGATATAATTTTCCAGGTACATTCAGTGATACATGTAGATACCATCTGCAAAGTGTCTTATGAATAGATTTAGTAGTAAAGGAGTAATAAAACACAATTTCGTGTCTTAGTGCTGAAGTTTTAATGCATAAACATCAAATATTTTTTAAATGATAACCTGTTTTCCTTTTGATGCGTTTTGCTACCAGTCATGATTTTCTTTTATTCATAGTTTATGCGACACATTTTGGGAAATGGTTCCCATTTTCAGTTGCATTTTCTCTGTGTACTATGCCATTTTTACATACTGTTTTTGATATGCCCGAGGTTTTGCTTTGTTTTTTTAACTTTACTGTTGTGCGCTTTCTTAAAACCATTTATAATGGACAAAATTGCAGGTTTTTCTTCAATTGCATTATGGGGGATGTCAGTGAGAAAAAGGATTGAAACTATGTGTAAAGTTTGTTTGAAGTTGCTTAGTGCTCTCATTCTCAAATACTGGATGACTGAAGTCCATACATTTGTGTGCTATCGGTTATGCTGGCTCAAGACAAACAAACAGTTACTGGCTGTAAAGCTTGTCTTTTTGTGTTAAACCTTTATCATAAGAGTATATTTCTTAATGAGTAGACTGTGACACCATTTTAAATTTTTTAATTCAATCAGTAATTACACGAAATATTGAAGATAAAATTTTTGTTGCCCATGGAAGCCAGTTGATCACTTTCAATATACAAGTCTAGTGACCTCTTTGCGACTGTTTGAGAGAAACTGAATGGTAGGAAGATTGCCTCAAGTCACCAACTTGTCTTTATATTTGCTGCTTCCCTTAAAAATAGAAGCTTAACTGAATATTACCATTGTTCTTTTTTTCCAGCGGTAAATGGAAACTTGCTCAAGTACCGTGCCCTTTACGAGTTCGTTGCTCGCAACAGTGATGAACTGTCATTCCAACCAGGAGATATAATTATGGTAACTATATGTTTAAGTGATGGTTTGTGCAGTGTCATATTCCTTACCATAAACAAATAAAAATGTAATTATTTAATAGGTTGCTGCCAACCAAAATGCTGAACCTGGATGGTTAGCAGGAGAACTAAGGGGCCAAACTGGCTGGTTTCCTGAATCCTACGTGGAATTTATAGACAGTCCTGTAACAGTCCTGGAGGATTCATCTGCTTTTCCTCCTGATGTTATCATAGCAGAGTCTCAAGCTAAACGACAACTTGAGTAAGATTATTTTTCTGTTCTGTGACGTACTATCAGTGTAATGTGAAATATTATAAAACAATTGTTTATTTGAGGGCTATAAAGCCCAGACAGAGGTCTGTATGCGGCAATGTTTGTGTTTCAATGGTTCATATGCTTACTTTGCAGGGATTTATTCAGATCTGTTATTCTGCTCTGTGGAATGCAGTAGTGTTGCTGTCCATTGCACATGCAACTTATTTTCTCATATTTTGAGTTACATGAAGCTGAGTATGTTTACCAAGGGTCAAACATGATACATCAATGATTTTTAAGGGGTTAATGATTCTATAGACAGACAAATGGGTGCCTCTGAGATTACTACTGAAATAAGTCAAATAGCTGAACCCATCTGGGCAGAATGGTAATTTGCTTATTTCATGATCTCATCTGTTGCAGAGAATACTATCTTGGATTTATATTGGACATGTAGTGTCCCTATTTCCAAATTCTTTCCATACAGGACAAATGTGAAGATTAACTTGTTCCCCTAGTACCCCCAGTGGAGACAATATGAAACAATGATGGTCAGACTGCGAGATCTTTTTACTTAAAAGTTCACTTTGTTTTCAGCATAATTTGCTTTTATGTTAATGCCCTTCATCCAGCACTTTTTCCAGTGTATAGATAACCTGCACAAAGAATTAAGTTATCCCCACTTTTTTCTCATATATCATATCGCACCCAGCTACTTCAGTCATAGAAACAAATTAGTACACACAATAATTCAAAATCTTTTTCAAAGTGGTCCACTCATTTTTGACAAATAGTTATGGCATTTGAATTTGATTGAACTTTGTCAAATGTGGAACACACACACACACACACACACACACACACACACAGAGACAGACAGACAGACAGACAGACAGAGAGAGAAGATTTTTCAACATATTTCACAGTATGCATTTATCATCACCGTTCTTTACTCAGAATGTTGAAACTAAATTTTAAGGCTAAAGGGCTAGTTGATCTTATTTGTGCCACATTAATGGATCTGATTTATCTAGAATCATATTTTTGGTCAGATTCATAATCTCATGCTTTTTCACACTTAATTCAGTTGCTTCTTAGTGATTATGTAATTATTTGTAATATACTGTTAATCTCTTTTTTAGGGGAATTGCAGAAGTTCCAGAAAATGTCAGTGATAATGGTTCTGTTGTGGAAGTTTCTGGTGATGTTGGTCCACAGGTGCTTGATGAAATGGCTAGTCCTGTACTTGGACAGGTAATGTAATTTTTACCTAATAAATTTTTGCGTGTAGTGCATTAAGAGCTGTTAGTTAACCTCATAATTGGATTATTTAAGCTCTGAGTTTCCTAGTGATATTTTAATGTCGCCAGAATCCACTCAGTATTATTGTAAGATTTCAACAACAGTTGCATTGTTTTTAAGATTTTTATTTGTATAAATGGTTAAAATTCTTCTGGTTTAAGGTGTAGAATCATATTTTGGTCACATTAACAGAATTTGATAGTTCATTACATGTGAATATTTTCAGATGATGCATTTTTAAATTCAGTCTAAAATACAGATCTCCCATTCATCTCAATAGTTTATTAGGTCATTGCAAGGAAAACCATATTACCCTGTTTGGAGTAATAAATAATGCACTTTGATATGTAAACACATCTTTCCCAGGATTCATAACTGCCTTACTTTCATTCACACAAATATTATTTTCCTCATAGAACATCCTTTAACAGTGAAAACATAATTACTCAGACTACGAATTTTTCAATGCGAGAAGTGTGATGTTCACAGAGAACACATAGTCAGATGCAAATGATTGTGGGTTTATGGATTGCACAATTAAGTTTAGAAGAATATCTTAAAGATTACCTTTTAGGGTTACTAGATTTAAACAAACTTTCTTTTTTCCTTTCTGATAGACTGTTTCATGCCTCACTGTAATTTAATAAATGAAAATTGTATTAGATTTGAAGTCTCCTTGATGTTGTTGTTATGCTCTTGACTAATGAAATTATGAAATAGGAGAAAAATTCTCTTTCTCCACAACCCCACCACTGTGTGGCAGCTTATTCTGCAAATATGGAAATCTGAGGGGGTTAGGTATGACTATTAAATGATAAAGAGAAAGCTTTCTTTACCTTTTTGTATCTTTTTAATTATTCTTCTGAACACACAACTATATTTGCTACTTTTATGTGCTAAATACATTAGAAGTCACAATAATAATTAGATATGCCTCCACAAAATGACAGCTGAGCCTGTTACCAAAAGAGTGTATCTGCTATGAATAAGTAACCAGAACAATCTCTGATAATGTCCGTGCCGCCGCAGTGACAAAGACAATTGCTCAATCAGAGAATAAAGAAACAGGTACATTGCTGTCTTACTAAGAATGACAGAGGATAGCTTATTAAAATACATCACAATAAAAAATACTTTGCCACACTGGAGTCTTCAAAATAAACATGAAATGTTATAACAGATACTTCACACAAAATGAAGCATGAGATTTTGGCAGGACTACAAAGAAAGTCAGTAGGTTAGGTAATGCTGTCTCCAACCCAAAGGTTGGTTTGAACACCAGGTACTTTACAAGGCTTGGTCCACTGTGTGGTGGCATGTCCTTGCTTTCCAAGTGAACTTTAAACTGAGTTACCAAGCCGTACATAGGGGAATCAACAGTAAAACACTTTCTGTGTGGTAACAGTTAAGATAGTTTTCTGTGATGTCAAACATATATTTATGACCTCTACTTAAGTGTTGCTGCTGTAACAAGAAGTCACTGCGTCTGGAATCGGTGTAAAAATTCATTTAGTATTGAAATTACTGTTTGTTACTGTTGTTTCATAGACTTTAGTTGACAGGCATGTTCTCCTTGTTTCTGGCATTTTGTTTGGTTTAGTATCGATTTTGAGTTCAAAATATGCTATAAAGAAGAGAAGCATATGACAAAAACGATTTGTGAAATCCTTTGTGAGTCGTCATGTAATGAAACCAATGTATTTGACAGCAATTCACATTACATATCATCTGAAAGTGTTTCTATGTCTAGATTTGTTTGGAAGTGCAGATATTATTTTCATGTATTATGCTGTTATAAATGCCTCTACTGCAGGCACATCAGGAAATGAATTGGTGCACATGCTTAATCTTCTATGTATACATCTGTTAAAAGTAGAGAAAGATGTAACTATGATGACAGCTGACAAACATAGATGAAATTCCTGATGTAATTGCATACACAGGCTCTTGTGAATTGAAACAAGATTGGAAGACTTGATGAATCAAGTAAACCTTTAGATATATGTTCAAACTATGGAAGAAGTGAAACAAATCTTTGCTATTTTGCTGCCAATAGGACAGATACTCGGCACAGGAGTATAATTCTGCTGAAATTTTTGCTGTTTTGCCAAAAGATCATCTCATAAACATGTTACCCATGTTTCAACTGAAAGCCAGCACAAAGGCAAAAAAGAAAGGTAAAAAAAGGTTTTATGCACATTTATGAAGATAAGCTGCTCCTGAATTCGTAGCGAGAGAAATTTGAAATTTTACTATCCAGAAGAAGCCATAATGTTTGATGAAGGGACTTGTATCTTTTAAGGGGAGAGTAGGCTTCATGGTTTGTATGACCAATATGGAATGAAGCTGTAGTCCATTCCGAATCCAGAACTGACAATGTATGGAATTTTGAAGCGTACCACAGAAAAGATGAGGCAGTAGATAGCAGTATAGTGTTGACATATTTGACCAGCAAACTGATAACTATACACTGACTAGTGAATCATTATGACCACTTCCCACCACAATATTGAGAGGTGTGTGGAGACATTGTAAGCATGAGACACAATAAGGGAAGTATATAAGCAGAGCAGTGATGAATGAGAAAACATTCTCACTTTGATACGCATGCGAGTATATACCTGTCCTTTTTTCCCCCTAAGGTAAGTCTTTCCGCTCCCAGGATTGGAATGACTCCTTACCCTCTCCCTTAAAACCCACATCCTTTCATCTATCCCTCTCTTTCCCTCTTCCCTGATGAAGCAACCTTGGGTTGCGAAAGCTTGAAATTTCTGTGTGTGTTTGTGTGTTTTTTATTGTGTCTATCTACCAGCCCTTTCTCGTTTGGAAAGTCAATACTAATAATGAGGTATATTAAAGTAATAGAAGCCATATTTTCTCAAAGTACTGTGCAGATCACTTATTACTGCACACAGTATGAAGTTAACTAAAGTTTGGCATAATTCCCTTATTTTACTCATTGTATTATTAAACTTGTTTTGGCAATGTAATTTTTACAGTTCAGGTAATCTAACAGATGATATAACTAGTAAATATTGTAATTATTTGTAAAGAAAGTTCTTTCTTTGTTTTTCAATTTTTCTGATAATCACCAGACAACATTGCCTGATGTTAGAATTGGCAGGATGGTTTGTAGACATTCCTACATACATAAACTTTCTCTTTTAGCTTTGACATAGTTATACAGTTGGTCTGTTTGCTGAAACATGTATGTGAATACTTAGTTTACTGATAACTGTATGATAATACTCTCACAAAAACAGTCCCTTTCCATCTTATGATTTCTTTTATATCCAGTAGCAAAAATAAATAAATAAAATTTTGATGCATTCAGGACGACGACAGTTCAATCTCATGTCCGGCCATCCTGATTTAGGTATTCCATGATTTCTCTAAATCGCTCCTGGCAAATGCTGAGATAGTTCCTTTGAAAGGGCACGGCTGACTTCCTTCCCTAACCTGATGAGACCAGATGACCTCGCTGTTTGGTCTCCTTCCCCAAACAACCCAACCCTAAAAAATTTTGTAGTATCTCATGAGATAATTACCCCCCCCCCCCCCCCCCGCCCCCCCCCCCCAACACCCTCCTCATAAAGCTTTGTCCTGCACAGTTATTTTGCGCGAGGAGACTTAATTCCAAAATATTACTGCATATTGTCTCATGAAATGGTGAATAAAGTTAGTTTCAAATCCAAGCATGCGCACTGCTGTGTGATATAAAAAAATTTATCTTTATTCAAAATTGTTTGAGACCACATGTTCAGCATATATGTAGTTCTGATTCATTACATAACATTTAGACAGTTACGATATGTAAAACAAGATATCTCAGAAAGTGAATAAGTTGCTGCTAAAAGCAGTGTAGTTGGCTACTGTTTTTAAAACACAACTCATACACTCATATTGCTGTGTTCAGTCTCTTGATCTGTGCTTCATGTGAGTATTGAATGATGAACTGTCTTTCTGCAAATTTTAGCTGCCTGACTTTTTTTATGACTTACAGGGTGATAATGTTGAAGACGTGGAGGCACAAGCCCTTTATTCTTGGAGAGCCAGGAAGTCTAGTCAGTTGTCATTTAATAAGGGAGATGTTATCAGAGTCAAAGAACAACAAGAGCAGTGGTGTTACGGTGAACTAGCTGGTGTACATGGTTGGTTTCCAAAATCTTATGTGAAGCTAGCTCCTTCACAGTTGCAGGAAGGAGAAAAGGGTAGGTTTATATCTAATTGCAGGAACTCTTTTCATAGATTATGAAAACACAAAAATTTACTCTGAATAAATAGTGGGTCCTCATGGTAGGTGCTGGATGGGTCTGTTTGGTCTACAGCAGTACACAAAATATTGCTCACAATTGCAATGTGTACTAAACAAGCTAATCAGTAGAAAGTAAGTCTGTATTATTTTGAAGCATATTTTATTTTGTAAAAATCATTTAAAGGGAATTTCAGATGCTAGATTTTTGGTCATTTTACGTCACATGAAAGTAACTTCCACCCCTACTATCCCTCTCATATTCATTATATATTTGCCATGTATAATGGTACTACATTTACTTCAAAATATGTCAGAAGACATTATTTTTGCACTATTATTCCACTGCCAATCACCAGAACATTCAGAATGGGCCACACACATACCTTTCAGTTTGTGAGTGATACCTTGAAAGGTACATAACTTACGACCTCTTCAGTTTCATCAGGATATGTAGAACTTTTAAATTTTGTAAAAGTTGTCACTGCTGCTTGTATTTTATCATAAAAATTGCAATTGCTATAGAAGTTGAGTGATTTATTGCTGCAGGTGTTGCTAATATGATGGTTACTAATAAATATTTGGTTGTTACTTTTACAGAATATTATGTGGCCATGTATCCTTATCAGTCTGTTGAACCAGGTGATCTTAGTTTCTTACAAGGTGAAATGATACTTGTTACAAAGAAAGAGGGAGACTGGTGGACTGGAATCATAGGAGATAGACATGGAATATTTCCTTCAAATTATGTACAGAGAGCACCATCTGGAGTGAGTATTGATTTATCTTCTGACATAAGGAAAAAGACAGAATTTGGTATGTTAAATGTGCATATAAACACTCTCTCTCTCTCTCTCTCTCTCTCTCTCTCTCTCTCTCTCTCTCTCTCTCTCCCCCCCTCTCCCCCCCCCCCTTTCCCTCTCCCTCACCCACATAAAATAACCTAAACTCAAACCTGTTGATCAGTCTAAACTTAGGTGATCAGAGAGTAGTTATCTGACGTAAGCTGCTGATTTTTACATGGTGGGTAATTAGGAGAAAGAGTGAGAACAGAGTGAAGCACAAGCTATAGCAGAGATTGAGGACAGAGGGATTGCAAGACCAAAGGACATGTTGAAGAAGTAGATCACATGAACATAATCCAGAAAAGGAATTATGGGGAGAGGATTCACATGGCACTAATTAATTCTGTCAGTTGTTGACGATGTTTTGTGCTGAGCAGCAAGCTCTGCCACTAGGTACGCAATCTTACCTCTTGCCACAGTTTTAGAGTGGCCGTTCATCCTAACGGGCTGCTGCTTGATGTTCCTGCCCACATAAAATGCAGCACAGAAGATGCAGTCGTTACTTCTGACAAATTATGACAAGCTTAAGACAGGTCTATATTAATATGTACTATGCGTCGCACAGGACAGATCTTGCACATTATCCTTTTGTGGATATGACTTGTAAGACAGAGTACTGGAAGGAGAAGTGGCATAAAAACATACTAGAATGATTTGGAGGAAGGGTGAATGTCAGAATTCCTCTTTCAGAGAGGTACAATGGGTTTTATGGGGGGGGGGGGTGTAATTCCTGATGCAGGGTATGATAAAAAGTATCCAAAATTCTCACAGAGGGTGTATTTCTGCTGTTTCTATCCTAGATAATATTAGATAGTAATAATGATGTGGTTCATTTTCATAACTGTTTAGTGGGACCAGGTATTTGGGAGGCAATCTGGAGGCCTTTGGTATACTGGGAATATGAGTGTTCATCACTGAAAATGCATTGTGCATAGGTGGCAAATTGTACTGAACTGATTTTTTTGTATGAAGGGCTGCAAAGTCATACTTTGGCCCATGGAAGGGTTGATGATCGTCACAGTGTGTGCCATTGAGTGCGACATGATTTGTTTCAATTACTGCTTCACAGCATGCAGAATCTGAATCATCCTCATAACATCAGCTTCTCTGAATGTAGGTGGGAACTGACCCATTAACACAGCTTACAAATCTTTATTTGCACTGCTCTGTCCCTAGTCTCTCTTTCCCCTTTATCCTCTCTCCTGCCCACAACCTCTCTTCCCTGTCTTCTGCGCCACAGCCTCTCTAGGCCTTTACCTCTGCCAAATTTGTCTCACCTGCTCTGTTCGATGTTATTAAGTCCAAGTCCTCACTCCAGTTGAGCCATAATATTGGGACAGTGTGCAACCCCCTCCCCCCCCCCCCCCCCCCACCTCTCTCTCTCTCTCTCTCTCTCTCTCTCTCTCTCTCTCTCTCTCTCTCTCTCTCTCTCTCTCTCTCTCTGTGTGTGTGTGTGTGTGTGTGTGTGTGTGTGTGTGTGTGTGTGTGTGTGTGTCATGGTAAATGTTTGTTTTAGTCAGACCATGCAGTAAGTCCCAGTTAAGGTCTATCCATCATACATTATTAACAGATCATTGATGTAAATTCCATTTTTAGTGTGTAGTATGTGTACCATGGTATAGTGATTTTAAATACTAAATAACATTTACATCAATAATATGAAGGAGTGTGTTGTGTGCATGTTAGTAGCAGACTACATCCTGAGTTTCGCTTTTGTAGTCTGCTGTAGTATCAGATGAGCCTGCTGAGCCTGTAAAGGAAAACCACATAACAGATGTAACAGTCTCAGAAGTAGCAGCTGCCCCAGTCTCACCCACTCCACAACAGGAAGAACAGGTGAGGACAGAGACATCCAACTTCATTATATGTCTTGCAAGGTTACTTGTAATAGTATAGATAATGGGAAAACTTTATTTACACTATAACATTTTCTTTAGAATGAGAAAGTTAATTTCTAGTAAGAGTTTTCTATAACTGAAAGAAATATCAAGACTGTAGGAAAAGATAGATTCTTACTTACTGTAAAGATAACATGCTAAGTTGCAGACAGCCACAATTAAGACACTTACATGTAAGCTTTTGGCCACAGGCTTCTTCAAAAAAAGAGAAACACACACCATTCAGTCACACAAGCAATCCCACCTCATGCACATGTGACTGCTGACTCCAGCAGCTCAGGCCAGAATGCAGCTATCACTGTAAAGAAATTATTTTAAATTACCCGTTTTCATACTTCTGTAATGTTGTACAATGTACAGAGAGACTATGAAAAAGATGTTAAGAGTTTCTCTTATTGTCTGCCCATCACTAAACAATATTTGTTAGTTTTGAGATACATAATTATTACTTAATATTTTAAACCTTTATGTGCTTTCTTTCTTCATTTTTAAATACGGCTTTTGAAGTGTGTCAGTTTCGGTAATTCCTCAAGAAACAGACCCAGTAAACTTGGGTTTTAGAGTTGTTGGTTTATTCCTCACAGTGATATTCTTCATGAGAAAGAATTGTGACAAATTGTTGTAAAAATGGGTTTTACTTATTACTAACAGCATGAATTAGGACAGATTGCTACTCACCATATAGAGGAGGCATTGAGCAGCAGATAGGTGCCTCAGGAAGTAGACCATTAGAAAATAGCAGCTTTTGAACACTCTTGTGACTTGATACCGTAACTCAGTACCACCCAGGGCTGGTGCCCCTGGCAAATTAGTAAGAAAATCAGGAAATGGGGTGAAAAAATGTATAAAGTTTTGAAACTTTGTGAAAATACTCATATGGGATATAGTAATAAGAAACACAAAAGTTCCCTTCATATGGGGGGAAGGGGGAGCGCATCCCCCTTTTATCCCCTCCAAAAGTAAATATGTATCATGTTTTAAATTCATACGCAAAAAGGCTCATTTTTTGAACAGAGCTCTTGTTAGTAAATATATTCCTCGCAAAATTGTACATGAGAAAGATCTTGTGTGGCTTTTCATTTATACAAATGGTATTTGAGGTATAAGAATTGGTATAGAATTCTGTTAACGTAATAGTTTGTAGTTTTTGTTGCTTTGTACTAATTAAATGAAAAGCGTAATTAAGTGTATGGAAGTATTTCGTGACCTATATATTCTACTTGATGATGTTTCCTTTGCGATCAGTATTGTTGAAATCAGGAGTACGTGGCAACAATGAAAACATCAAGTTTCCCTTCCCATTCACTCAGTGCTCCACTACCACTATTGTCGCTGCTGTTTCTTCCTACCCAATGTCCAGTTCAGTTGAGTTAGTGTTGTCAGCTGTCAAAGTAGTGCCAGAGAGTTCTATTTTTGTGACAGTATTCATCAGTTTGTTGTGTTATGAAGTGCTTCTTCTTAGCCTTTAACTCGCAAGGCGACTATTCTGTAACACATACCACGAGATGTATTCTCTGGTACCCCTGTATTTAAACCGAGATTTAAGGTTAAAATCATTTGAAATATTTAATTTATGCTATATAACATTTGCTTTTACAATTATTTTATTTTATTGCGCTAAACAAAGCCTGCAGCATTTTACTGTCTATCACACAAAAGGATATATATTGTAACTTACTAAATGAAAGCATTGGTATGTTGATAGAGACAGAAACACACACAAATTTCAAGCTTTCGCAACCCATGCTTGCTTCATCAAGAAAGAGGGAAGGAGAGGGAAAGACGAAAGGATGCGGGTTTTGAGGGAGAGCGTAAGGAGTCAGTCCAATTACGGGAGCGGAAAGACTTACCTTCGGGGGAAAAAGGGACAGGTATACACTCATGCGCGCGCGCGCGCGCGCACACGCACGCACGCACACACACACACACACACACACACACACACACACACACACACACACACACACCAATCCGCACATATACAGACACAAGCAGACATATGTAAAGGCAAAGAGTTTGGGCAGAGATGTCAGTCGAGGCGGAAGTACAGAGGCAAAGATGTTGTTGAATGACAGGTGAGGTATGAGCGGCGGCAACTTGAAATTAGCGGAGTTTGAGGCCTGGTGGGTAACGGGAAGAGATGATATATTGAAGGGCAAGTTCCGGAGATGGGAACTTGCCCTTCAGTATATCATCTCTTCCCGTTACCCACCAGGCCTCAAACTCCGCTAATTTCAAGTTGCCGCCGCTCATACCTCACCTATCATTCAACAACATCTTTGCCTCTGTACTTCCACCTCGACTGACATCTCTGCCCAAACTCTTTGCCTTTACATATGTCTGCTTGTGTCTGTATATGTGCAGGTGGATGTGCGTGTGCGAGTGTATACCTGTCCCATTTTCCCCCCGAAGGTAAGTCATTCCCCTCCCGGGATTGGATTGATTCCTTACCCTCTCCCTTAAAACCCACATCCTTTTGTCTTTCCCTCTCCTTCCCTCTTTCCTGATGAAGCAACTGTGGGTTGCGAAAGCTTGAAATTTGTGTGTGTGTTTGTGTTTGTTTTTGTCCCTATCAACATACCAACGCTTTTGTTTGGTAAGTTGCAACATCTTTGTTTTTAGATATATTTTTCCCATGTGGAATGTTTCCCTCTATTCACAAATAGACTGTTGTTGTTGTTGTCGTCTTCAGTCCTGAGACTAGTTTGATACAGCTCTCTATGCTACTCTATCCTGTGCAAGCTTCTTCATCTCCCAGTACTTACTGCAACCTACATCCTTCTGAATCTGCTTAGTGTATTCATCTCTTGGTCTCCCTCTATGATTTTTACCTTCCACGCTGCCCTCCAATACTAAATTTGTGATCCCTTGATGCCTCAGAACATGTCCTACCAACCGATCCCTTCTTCTTGTCAAGTTGTGACACAAACTCCTCTTCTCCCAAATTCTAGTCAATACCTCCTCATTAGTTATGTGATCTACCCATATAATCTTCAGCATTCTTCTATAGCACCACATTTCGAAAGCTTCTATTCTCTTCTTGTCCAAACTATTTATCATCCATGTTTGACTTCCATACATGGCTACACTCCATACAAATACTTTCAGAAATGACTTCCTGACACTTAAATCTATACTCGATGTTAACAAATTTCTCTTCTTCAGAAATGCTTTCCTTGCCATTGCCAGTCTACATTTTACATCCTCTCTACTTCAACCATAATCAGTTATTTTGCTCCCCAAAAAGCAAAACTCCTTTACTACTTTTAAGTGTCTCATTTCCTAATCTAATTCCCTCAGCATCACCCAACTTAATTTGACTACATTCCATTATCCTCGTTTTGCTTTTGTTGATGTTCATCTTACATCTTTCTTTCAAGACACTGTCCATTCCGTTCAACTGCTCTTCCAAGTCCTTTGCTGTCTCTGACAGAATTACAATGTCATCGGCGAACCTCAACATTTTTATTTCTTCTCCATGGACTTTAATACCTACTCCGAATTTTTCTTTAGTTTCGTTTACTGCTTGCTCAATATACAGATTGAATAACATTGGGGAGAGGCTACAACCCTGTTGCACTCCCTTCCCAACCGCTGCTTCCCTTTCATGCCCCCTCGACTCCTATAACTGCCATCTGGTTTCTGTACAAATTGTAAATAGCCTTTCGCTCCCTGTATTTTACCCCTGCCACCATCAGAATTTGAAAGAGAGTATTCCAGTCAACATTGTCAAAAGCTTTCTCTAAGTCTACAAATGCTAGAAATGTATGTTTGCCTTTCCTTAATCTATTTTCTAAGATAAGTTCTAGGGTCAGTGTTACCTCACGTGTTCCAACATTTCTGCAGAATCCAAATTGATCTTCTACCAGTTTTTCCATTCGTCTGTAAAGAATTTGCGTTAGTATTTTGCAGCTGTGACTTATTAAACTGATAGTTCGGTAATTTTCACATCTGTCAACACCTGCTTTCTTTGGGATTGGAATTATTATATTCTTCTTGAAGTCTGAGGGTATTTTGCCTGTCTCATACATCTTGTTCACCAGATGGTAGAGTTTTGTCAGGACTGGCTCTCCCAAGGCCGTCAGTAGTTCCAATGGAATGTTGTCTACTCCCGGGGCCTTGTTTCGACTCAGGTCTTTCAGTGCTCTGTCAAACTCTCCCCGCAGTATCGTATCTCCCATTTCATCTTCATCTACATCCTCTTCCATTTCCATAATATTGTCCTCAAGTACATCGCCCTTCTATGGACCCTCTATATACTCCTTCCAACTTTCTGCTTTCCCTTCTTTGCTTAGAACTGGGTTTCCATCTGAGCTCTTGATATTCATACAAGTGGCTCTCTTTTCTCCAAATGTCTCTTTAATTTTCCTGTAGGCAGTATCCATCTTACCCCTAGTGAGATAAGCCTCTACATCCTTACATTTGTCCTCTAGCCATCCCTGCTTAGCCATTTAGCACTTCCTGTTGATCTCATTTTTGAGACATTTGTATTCCCTTTTGCGTTCTTCATTTACTGCGTTTTTATATTTTCTCCTTTCATCAATTAAATTCAATATTTCTTCTGTTACCCAGGGATTTCTACTAGCCCTCGTCTTTTTACCTACTTGATCCTCTGCTGCCTTCACTACTTCATCCCTCAGAGCTACCCATTCTTCTTCTACTGTATTTCTTTCCCCCATTCCTGTCAATTGTTCCCTTATGCTCTCCCTGAAACTGTGCAACCTCTGGTATAGTCAGTTTATCCAGGTCCCATCTCCTTAAATTCCCACCTTTTTGCAGTTTCTTCAGTTTTAATCTACAGTTCATAACCAATAGATTGTGGTCAGAGTCCACATCTGCCCCTGGAAATGTCGTACAATTTAAAACCTGGTTCCTAAATCTCTGTCTTACCATTATATAATCGATCTGATACCTTCTAGTATCTCCAGGCTTCTTCAATGTATACAACCTTCTTTCATGATTCTTGAACCAAGTGTTAGCTATGATTAAGTTATGCTCTGTGCAAAATTCTACCAGGCGACTTCCTCTTTCATTTCTTACTCTCAATCCATATTCACCTACTACATTTCCTTCTCTCCCTTTTCCTACTATTGAATTGCAGTCAATCATGACTATTAAATTTCCGTCTCCCTTCACTATCTGAATAATTTCTTTTATCTCATCATACGTATCATCAATTTCTTCATCATCTGCAGAGCTAGTTGGCATATGAACTTGTACTACTGTAGTAGGCATGGGCTTCGTGTCTATCTTGGCCACAATAATGTGTTCACTTTGCTGTTGGTAGTAGCTTACCCGCACTCCTATTTTTTTATTCATTATTAAACCTACTCCTGCATTACCCCTATTTGATTTTGTATTTATAACCCTGTATTCACCTGACCAAAAGTCTTGTTCCTCCTGCCACCGAACTTCACTAATTCCCACTATATCTAACTTCAACCTATCCATTTCCCTTTTTAAATTTTCTAACCTACCTGACCGATTAAGGGATCTGACATTCCACGCTCCGATCCGTAGAACGTCAGTTTTCTTTCTCCTGATAACGACATCCTCTTGAGTAGTCCCCGCCCGGAGATCCGAATGGGGGACTATTTTACCTCGGGAATATTTTACCCAAGAGGACGCCATCATCATTTAACCATACAGTAAAGCTGCATGCCCTCGGGAAAAATTACGGCTGTAGTTTCCCCTTGCTTTCAGCCGTTCGCAGTACCAGCACAGCAAGACCGTTTTGGTTAGTGTTGCAAGGCCAGATCAGTCAATCATCCAGACCGTTGCCCCTGCAACTACTGAAAAGGCTGCTGTCCCTCTTCAGGAACCACACGTTTGTCTGGCCTTCAACAGATACCCCTCCGTTGTGGTTGCACCTACGGTACAGCCATCTGTATCGCTGAGGCACGCAAGCCTCCCCACCAACGGCAAGGTCCATGGTCCATGGGGGTAGACTGTTAGAGTACTGAATTTTACATTCTGAAAAATTACACAATCTTTGTAGTAAATAAATTTCCAAATAAATCTAAATTCCAGGCTTTAAATTTGCGCGTAAAAATTCCATCTGATGGGTACAAAAAGAAAGTCCGTCAAATTGATATTCTTTGCTGGGGACTACATTTTTCTTATCAACACTCAGAACACATTAAACACATTAGATTTTAACAGACATTTTAAGTATTTCTTGAAGGAATAGACAGATCCCCATAATAACTTTCCTGAAATTCTTCCTCTGAATTATGCTCTTGTTCGATAGCCATATTGTGATGACTGGCTAATGTAAAACCATCATCTTTTTCATTTAATTCTTGATCTACATCACTGACACCTTCATCCTGAGACCAACTAACAATTTTGTCAACCTCGGGAAAGTTCTATACGGTACCCTATTGAAGAAAACAGGTAGTTCACGTGTTACGTATCAGTAACACGTGTCAGCAATATAATGCAAGCGACAACAAAACATCATAGGCTTGGCAATTTAAGGAGGGTAGGGGGAGTATAGAAGCATTCCACCACAACTGGCCTTGAAGAGCGGGTTCGAAAATTTTCACGCGGTCTTAGAGACCACACCTCATGAGTTAAGGGGTCTCATTTCTTTTGCCTGGACTGAGAAAACAATATGCTGGGCCCTACTACCTATTTTATTTGTGGTAAATCTGTTTCGTAAGGAGAGAGATCAATAGCGACGAAGGGCTTGGAAACTCTGATACGCATCAGTAAGGAACGGAAGGGTGGGGCTCATAATATTCTACAGAATGCTGGACTGATTGAAGTGCATAAGGTATGTCGACATGAATATATTAAGGAACGTAGTATAAGGAAACTAACTAATCAGAATGTAGCACGAGCAGATGATAAAAGTTTGAGATCCTCTTCCTCTCATCCATTCAATTTCAAAAAAGACTGTTTCATGTATGCTGAAAAGTGTGACATACAGGCCAAAAAAAAAAAAAAAAAAATGGAGTGTTTGAAGTTCACTCTTTAACTGTGAGACATATGCTGCTTGAGAAAGCAGAGAAATGCAATTGTGATTTCGGTAGAAAGGTTTCCAAATGCATCAACAGTGTTTTGTAACTGCAGAAGCCCATTATCATCAAGATTGCTGTGCTAAATTAGTGTCAAACCCCTCCTCTGTTCGAAAAAGAGGCATCCCTCAAGATACCAATTTTGATGCCGCTTTTTAAGAATTATGCAGATTTATAGATAGTTCAGAGGAATGTCAATTTTCACTGCTTGATTTGCTGCAGAAGGTTAATGAATGTCTCCCAGAAGGAGACACAATGACTATAAAAACTCTGAAAAATAAACTGACTGAACACTTCAGTGATGGGATCTTGTTTGCCACAATGCCAAAAAATCCCCCCCGTTGTATGCTTTCGTGGCAGTGGCCGCAAACTTTTCAATCGGTGATACAATGAATGAGCTGTTAACGAAAAAGATGAGAGAAAGAGGATAGTGGAAGGAGCAGCAGCTATCATCTGTGAGGATATAAGAATGACTCCTTACAGTATTGCCAATTATCCAGATACCAGTGACTTGACAGAGAATGCTGAAGTTATGGTTCCTGCCACTTTACGTGAATTTGTGAAGGGTGTGGTTGTGTCAAAAAAGAAAGGTAGTGAACAGTCCCCTTTAAAAAATGTACAGCATTATCCCATGCAATTGTGTCAGCTACCAGGTCTCGTTCATTTATCTTCCCATTGCAACTTGGTCTTGCAGTGTACTTGTTTTGTAAAGTGGTATCAAAAACCATTGTTGAAATTGTCTCGAATTTGGGTTTCTGCTCTTTATATAGCACTGTGACCTTATTTGAGGATTCTGCCATTGTTCTGGAAACAAAATATTTCAAATAATTCATTCTCACAGTTCGTTTTCGATAATGCTCACTTCAATATTGCAACAATGACAGGCAAAGGTACAATCCATGCTATGCGTAGAGTCGGGTGTGAGACTCCAGGGAAAGCGATAGAACATCAGAAAGTAACGAAACTGTGTGTCATGTTGAGCTCTACTGAAACACCGAATGCCCAAAAGATTAGTCTGCTAGCATTACAAAAGCAGAATAGAGTTGGAATTCAAGGAATTGTTGTGCAAAATGTTTACTCAGAACAATCATTGACTAAAGCAACAGCACCTACCAATCACGAGTTTACATGGATGATTGGAAAGATTTTACAGCTTTCTATTCCTTCATGTCAAAGTTTTATGGAGAAAATCACAACTGGAGAACCTTACACACAATGAAATGTATTAGCACTTAGATTCAACAACCGGCCCACAGATTATAGTACTATTTTAACTACTTTAACTTACGCCATCACGGAGAGTAAGAAGACCACACAGCAAACATGTATCATGACATTTGATCAACTGCTCTATGTGAAAGCTAAGATATAGTTACAGTGGAGGCTAATGGAGGGAATGAACTGTTCACTAATGTAGTTATTCAATTAGGAGGCTTTCACTTGATGTTTTTTCTAGGAGCAATAGGATTTTTAATGAGAGACAGTGAACTTTCGGACACTGTAGATGCTGCAGCTTCTGTTCCCCATATACTTCCTGGTCGTGCATACACGAGGGCAATTCAGGATCACTCTGCAGTCATGTGCGCTCTTTCCATAATAATACTGGAGGAAATGGCAGTCATGGAGCAGGAGAAGCAACATATTCAAGATTGTTTTCATTATATGAGCGGAAACAGTGCATCTTTCAGCGATTTGGAAAAAGATCAAGTGACTGAAAAGCTGAAAAATAAATTTGAGCATGTCATTTGTACCTCTAGGACGTGGAAAAACTGAAAGAAACCATGAAACCTGTGGAGTTCGATAAATTCACCAAGGACAGGTCTTTCACTGTTCAGCACTATAATAAGTATTGGTATGTAGTATGGACTGACATGACAATAGAACAAAGGCTTACGAAGAACCTAAAGAGTGTTGGAGGTGTTCCGCATGGAAGAGGTTTCACCGATAGTGTGTTGAACTGGTGGATTTGTAGTATACTAATAGCCAATCACATATGTGAAGCTATGGAACAGTTCTGCTATTTACATTCGGCTTCGAGTGGGAGGATAGAAACTGATGATAAAATTCCCAGAAGATTTCAGCTATGGTTACAACAAGACACTCCATTTGCTTATAAGGAGCAATTGTATTCATTAGGATCTGGATTAGTAGCTACTCGGGAAGTAAACTGCTTCAAAGCTGTGTCTGTTGGTGAAGAAGCTCTTCGAACAATAGTTACTTTCTCGCCAAAATTTAGTTCTCTGAAGCTTAAACGATCCAGCATGGTTAGGACAATGTGCATATCAGCTGTTAGGCTTGGATATATAAACTGAAGTAGATACAACTCGTTTATTTCAGAGAATACTGTGCACTTTTCATTCAACTGATGATTTAAAGAATTGCTTCACATACAAATTATCAAGTGTACCAGAGGAAAACAAAAAAGTCGTTCTTGTACAATCTTTTCAATCAAATACCTGAAAGGAATATTGATAATAATGAATCGAAGTTCTTTGTTATAGATGGAGGGTTTCTTATCCACCATGTCGTGTGGCCCGAGAATAGAACTTTTGGTGACGTTTATAAAACCTTAATAGCATATATTCAGAGACATTATGATGATGGTGTTGCAGTTGTATTTGACGGATATTCAGAAAGCTCTCTAAACATAAAAACTATTGAACGCCAAAGGCAAACGATGAAGCGGACCTCATGAGAAATATTCTTTAATGACAAGACGTTATGCATTGAATCAGAGTCTACCTTTCTTGGTAACCTCAGCAATAAGAAAATGTTTATTACACGGCTTGTGCAAAAGCTAGACAGTTTTGGTATTGAAGCCAGGATTGTGGATGATGATGCAGATGTTGAAATTGTTGCAAAAGCAATAAATGTCTCATAATTTTACCAGCAAGTGATTATAGTGGGTCAAGATGTAGACCTTCTTGTGCTACTTATCGCTCTTGCTCCAGATGACACAGACAGTCCTAGTGAGGGAAGATAAAGGTAGCATGAGAACAAGGTGTCAGCTTCCAATTATTCAACCGGTATCCCCAACTTCATAATATTCCATAGATATTGAACGATCCTGCTTCCTCTCCTGATACCACTGCAAAAGCAGAAGAGGAATTTATACTCCCTCTCCACACAAAACCAGAGGAGTGTCCTGATGATAATTTAAATGCCAGTTGATGCAAATATTTTAATGTACTTGTGGGTCAGGCAAACAATGCCGTCATACTCTTTCGTTTGCCACACACTATTGATGCAAGACGTCTCCACTCTTACCAAGTTTATCTACAAGTCCAACTATGGTTGGGGACAACTTGGATCCTAGAAACAGGGGCTGGAGGGAATCAAACTCATCCCACTCCTTGATTCATATGAAACGACTACCTGCTCCAGGGAAAATACTGCTACTGATCTCATGCGACTACACTGAAGACTGCGGAAGAAAGTGTGGATGTGTGAAGGCTGACCTACATTGCACAACAATATGCAAAAACGGTCGTGGTCGAAGCTGCACTAATGTGTCTCACAATGATTTGGCAGACGATTTGGATGATGGTTTTATGTAAAAAAAAATTACAAGAATTTATTTGTTTGATAGGTATTGTGGTGCTTTCATTGTTTAGATGCTGTACATATGATTGTAAATATATTACAACAAAAGTAATTGTGGATTAGTTTTACAGTACTTCTTAATTTTCATGAAAAACGATTTTCATTCCAATAATTAAAGTTGCATAAATCTAAGGTAAAAGACTAGAAAGCAAAATTGTTCCATATAGATAAAAGTATGTTTTAGAAGAAATTTCACTTTTTTTACCTACAAATTTTAGCACTCGTAAACTAATTGCCTTGCTTAAACATGCATTTGACCTTCTCTGAGTAGAATTTCACCACTACAAATATCCTCCCGACCACTCCCATACTGATATTCTGCCATCCACCCAACCTACACAATATCATTTCCTGCAGCTGTTCCACCCCTGCTTCAAAACCCCTTGCCCTGTGGCTCATACCCGTGCATAGACCCAGGTGTAAGAGCTGTCCCGTACAACCTCCCAGTACCAGCTACACCAATCCTGTCACAGACTACTTAATTTCAACCACTATACAGCATCCTAATTAGGCATCACAACCGCAAGTAAGCTGTCCTTCCTCTTGAACGGCTACTTCCAAATGTGGGCATGAGACAGCTGGATCTCCCAGTTGGCGAGAATGCAGTGCAGCACAGTGTGCTTGACTCAAGTGACTGCCTCAAGGGCCATAATATTAGAATTATTCCCACCAACATCAGCTTATCTGAACTACACAGATTGGAATTTTCTTGCAACATATCCTTAATACTTGTAAACCCCCCCCCCCCCCCCCCCCTCGACTTCAACCTTTGCTAGTCTTTGTCTCCCACCTGCCTCATCCCCTTCCCTGCTCCAGCTCCAGCCAGGGGGGTGCTTGTGTGAATCTGTGTGTTTTTTACTTCAGAAGAAGGCATTTTGACCAAAAGCTAAAATGTATAACAATTTTTTCATTGTGCCTGTCTGTGATTCTATCTCCTCTGTACGGTGAGCTGCAGTCTATCCGTGTTGTAATTAAGCCGTAATGAAACATATGAGCATCACATACATAATTCTTTGAGTTGAGTTGTGAGTTTCATATTTTCACTCTAGTCTTCCACCATTACCATAAACTAAAAATTGCATCCTGCTGCCAATATTAAAATATTTACTTGTACCAGAAAGTAAAACAGTCCCATTTCATATTGACTACTATGCTGTATAGAATGTCAAATTTGTTATGCCTTTTGCTATACAGTCACGTACACTCTCACACCATTCAAAACTTCAAATATCACTTAAAATTATTACTATAGAGATTGTGTAGATTTTTATTTTCAGTGTTAGTCTGTTGTACAGAAGTAGATTGTATAGAGAGAATATGCACAACTGTTGTAAGTTGTCACTGTTTACTAAGAAGGTAATTTAATTCAGTATGACCTTTCCACTTGTTTTTATTAATAACAACATGCACTGTGTAGTGCTTTGTGTGTTTGTGTGTGCATAACCCATTGTTGTGTGTGCTAATAAGAAATCTCTTGTACATCAAGCCTGCAAATGAGAAAACCCTTGGGACTCCAGACTTCACTGCTATGTCTGCTGCAGCTCAGGTAAGCATTCACAATCCATATGAATATCAGATACTCTGCGGAAGAAAGTGAAGTCATAACATGTTTGTTGATTGAATTCTAACTAATGTTTTGCAATGCATTACTTTAAACAGCCCTTTAGAAATATGATAATATTGTATTTTTTTAAATTTAAATATATGTCAATGTCGTAAATGAGCAAGTTAACTAAAGGCCTCTTCCCATGTTCAACATAAATTTCTACACTGATTGCAAAGACCAGGATGGGAAAGGGGGTCGGGGGCGGGGCGGGGGGGGGGGGGGGGTAATGGCAAGCATGTAAGTTGTTGCATTCTGTGTTCTGAGTACTCATTATAGAAGTCATTATAAAACCTAAATAAATTATCCTTAGTTTTGTGGAATTTTCTTGGCTATAATAAAGTGACAGATAACTGATTTGTCAGCCCACCTGTAACAGTATCATAAACAATAAACAACTAAAAAACAGCAACCAATTTGGCAGCAATAACAGCTAATCCTTGATGAGAGGTTACATAAAAAGAAGTGTGTGCAGATCTGGGCAGCTGGCTCCAACGGTTCTGTTGCTTATGTGCGCAGAAGTCGTATGGGGGCAAGTGTGTGCCCATCAAAGATTGGCTGCCTGCATAGGGTGTGTTCACACCATGAGGACTACCTGCATACCTGGATGACAGGTGCTAAGCTAGCGGGCACACATATCGCAGAAATACACTCTGGTCCATGGAGTTCCAGTAAAGCCACAAAAGGAAATTAAATGGTGCAAGAGTAGAAATCCTCAGGACAGAGGTAGTTGCAGTACAATGCAAAATAGGCAAAAATGTTGTGAGAAGCCTGAATTTGGGGAAGGCGGTTATTTAAAGAAATAAATAATCCTTGTAAATGTTTGACAGACTTTCCAATTACAGCTATTCTTATCTTGTTCAAATACAAAAATTGACTGGGTGCGAGTAGAACTTGTGCTCTAAGGGTTCCGTGAGAGCTTAATTATATATACAGGGCGGTCAGAAACAGTCTAAAAAGCTTGTAAGGGTGTTACAGGGGAGGTTGTGCTGAGGAATACTTATCAAGAAAAAGTACGATACATTGTGTCATTTCAGAGTTAATTAGCCAGTCAGGTCGTTGCCCACACAAGTTCAAGCAGCTCACCAGATGCAGTTAGTATCAGTTGTTATCATAGTGTAGATGAAAGCACATGAGACTGCTCATCATTTGGCTCAGGTTCGACTGCCATCCTGTATCCAATTCTTGTATCACACACTTGTTCGGTTTTAGGAAACCAAACAAATAACAGGTTTGGCAACACTGTTTCAGTATGCAAGCACACAGCCTGAGTGTCTAATTTCAGTGCTAATTAACTTAGAAGTGGCACAACATACAGAATGTTTTCTTAAAAATTATTTCTCAGCACAAGTGCTATGTAACAACTTTACAAAATTTTCGTACTGTTCCCGACTTCCTTGTATAGACAGTTCAGCCATTCCGGAAATCGAAAATCTCAATAATTTTTGCCTGTTATCTAAATTGATAGTGGAAACGTATTGGTCCTGGGGACCCAAAGACTTTAGAAAATGTTTTAATTTCAGTTTTGAAGTTCGATAACAAATGACAAAAAATTTCATGTAATATAAATACAGAGTAATGCTTTTCAAATTTTTATTTCATTTACTTGTAATGTTAAACCTTGCTTCTTATCCAGTTTCATGATTCTAGGGCAACGGAAAGTATCCTATGGGTTTTAATAAGTGAGTTTGTGAGTATCAATATATGTGACATAAACGGTCATATCTCTTGATTTCGTTGTCTTAGAAAATTACATGTTTTATACCACTAAGACACTTTAGATCTTAGTGTGTCACATAATGTTCAAGTTGATACATCGTCCCATTCCTGAGGAAAAGTTTTTTCAACAGTCAGAGAGACGAATAGCAAAGTGATCCTGTAAGGGTTCTATTTCAACTGATTGAGGTACAGAATCCTAAAAATGACATTGAATAAGGTTCAGTTAGTTAAACTCGATAACTCCCAGAAATGTTTGGCAACATAAAGTAGCTTAATAGCTTCCTTAAGTGAACACCTAGCAGGATGCAAATTTATAAATACCTTCAGATATTTTTCCATCAGGAGTGAAATTAACAAATTATTTAAAATGTTTAGCTTGGAAGTCATAAATATAAATTAAGCAACTGAGGCAGTTTGGATATTGGACTTACTTGATTGTAGTGACTTAAAGAGTAAAACTGTCAACTATAGATGCTAATACGATCAATGTGAATAAACTGAAAGCCTAAACTTATTAGCAGGTGGCCAGCCTTTCATAATTTAAGTATACAATAATTTCATTGTATGTTAATATGTTATTTGTGTAAGTTTTACTTATCAGTAATTTCTGAGATATCGCTAATTTATCAAAATAAGTATTGTGATTGTTAATAACTTTTTTATGGGAAAACTGTTAACACCACTCTCATTTCACGTGGCTTCTCAGTTGCAATTTGCTCATGAAAATTAACCACTGGAGAGAGTTTACACTGATGTATTTTGGTTATTGCAGAGATTGGCAAACGAACTAACATGGGCACAGGCACACATGTGGGTGCCCACTACTTGCCAGCAAGGACTGTCAGCCAGCAATTCCCCCTCCACCTATCTTCTGACATTGCTTGCTTGTTATAGAAGCATGCAGCAATACAGCAGATGAATTTACTTCATGTCATTAGTGTTGTCGGTGTCCGTCTCTTTGCCGTTTGTGATATCACACAACTAGTGACAGATAAATGACAGGAGTAGTGAAGTTCATCAGAATGAAAATAGGCCAAATCCCTAGGCTTCAGCTGACAGTGGGAAGAAGATTACTTTTTGTTGAAACTCAGATGATCCCTCAGTGTCTGTTCTGTAATGTGTTGCTTTGATTAGGAAATAGGTGAAAGAAGTTGATGTCCAGTGATGTCATGGATGTTATAGTAAAAACAATTAATAAATTGAGATCACATGGTTTGGGACATGAGCAGTTTAATTTCTTCCTGGCAGAACTGGAGCGTGATTATATTGATGGGCTGTGTTTTTGTGATGTGTGCTGCCTGAGTTGAGGTGGTGTTGTGTATCATTTTTTCAATTTGCATAAAGTCATAATAGCATTATTCACGGACACAAAATGAATCCAATAAAAGGGTATGATGATACCCTAGTGGGTATTAGATCTTGCATGTCTAACTGACCTTACAAAAGTACCTGAGTGCCTTGAGTACAGCTTTACAAGATAGACATCAGCTAATAACTGATGTTTTCGATACCACTTTTGGTTTTAATCGAAAATTACAGTTGAGAATAGACGAACTTACAAAATGGTCATTCATGCATTTTTGGACTGTTGCCTTGGTTATAAATGAATTAAATCTTGAAAAGAAGACATTGAACTAATATTTTGATGAATTTGTTAAGGTGTTACAGGCCTTGTTAGAAAATATTAATAGTAGACTTAGTTACAGAAATCTATTTGAACTTGATTTTAATATTTTTGCAACTCCTTTTGCAGTGGACTATAAAAGTGCACTTGCTGAAATTCAGTTAGAGCTGGACAACTTTAAGTGTAGTTGTGTGCTCAAGGAGAGATTTCACATTGCAGAAAATATTGAAATATTTTACAAGAACCACCCTCAAACAGTTTCTGCAGTTGTTTCAGATAGCTGCTAGAGCGTGAAGTATGTCTGGGATGACATACTTGCAATGCGTGTGAAAATTGACGTTTCTTTCTTTATCATGAGTAATGGACCAGCTCAGAATTTAACACGTCTCAGTAAGATTAGATGTGTTAATAGATGTTTTAGTAAAACAAACATGTTTTCTTTACTTGTTCCTTTATGTCAAGGCTGTATTTGTATCATGAAAAATGTTGGCGAGAATGATATTTTACTCCCCTTTTCTTGAGATCCCTGTACTGCCCTCCCCACCAATTCTTCACTGAACCAAATGACAGGATTTGGAATGTTTCATACTGCTTGTAACTGCTTCATCCTGTGAAATGTATTACTTTGCAGTGCTGTATTACTTTGCAGTTTTCTGGTACTCATTACAACATTACACAGTGAAAAGTTTGTTTCTTTGTTGTGCCTCTATCAAACTGCAGACAGTCGACTGCCTTTCTGTTGTCTACTGTTATCATCTGAATGCTTGTAACTGCGTTAATTTTTATTGATTGAAGTGGAACGCCACAATTGCTCTCAGAGGTTAGTGGAACGTGAAGTATGAGCTCGTCAACAGGGTAAAACATCAAAGATAAAATTTCACTTACTAACAAACATAGGAAAACAAGACTATAGTTTTATAACCAAATAACTGACAAAGTTTTACGTGACAAGATGGCACAATGAAGCAAGCAGACTAGTGTAAATTCATTTTCATCTTTTCTCAGCAGAATTGTTGTAAGCTAACTTTTATTACTTTTTCATTTGATGCCACTTTTGCATAACACAAATTGGTCTTTAAGGCTACACTTCCGCAAATACTACGCAACTGTTACACTTTATTATCAGTATTCATTGCAGTATTGTACTGTAATAATTACAACAGTGTAGAGAATACTTCCAGCATGACTGAAAACTTGAGTGTCAGCTGTCGATCAGGTATTTATCGGCAGTCTTCGGTCCTGTTCGCAACCAAGAGAATGACAGATGAGCGTGCATCATACCCGGATGGCAATACCCATGCCCATGGCACCCATAGGCAGCCTCAAGGGTAGCTCGTGTGCCCGGTCCTGGATTATTGCATTGTTGAATCCCTTTGACCATTTATCATTTTCTAGAGGATAAAGTAGTATAAATTTCTGCAGTAGCTAGAGACTTAAGTGAAAGTCATAACAAAACTTTAAATGTAAATATTAATTGTGTTTTGTGTCGTCTTGTTAACCACTCATATGCTACTTCATTTATTGCTAGTGCATGGATGTTTGTACATGATGAATAAGTTGGAATTACGCTGCTGAAAGTGAAGCTTTCCATATCTTCTCACATTGCATCGCTCTTCACGTATTTTTGTGATTCACTTTGTTGTTATGTTATTTATCAAACATTGCATCCCCTACTCAGTTTCCATGCCAAATACACATATATCTTCATTGCACTTGAAATACGGAAAACTAGTTTCACCTACTAGGCCTGAGTTATGCAGCCATATGAAGAAATAATTTTATTCATTGTGGAAATTCTGCCCTAGTTCGAGCAAGGAGCTGTGCTGTGGTGTTGTTAGGGGAGGGTGAATTTCCTATGGTACAATTACCCATTTTTTAACATCAGTCCTGTTGAGCACTGCAGTGCTACTATCCCATTTTTCACACACCCCTCTGACAAAATATACCAATCCTGTAATTGATTTAAGTCTCATTATTAGTATCACACTCTTTTCGTGAAACACAAAATTTCAAAAACTCAAGGTTGCGTAGTATCCATTGTTGGAATTGGTGTTCTTAAAATTGTTCCACTTCCCCATTCAGAAAGCATAAAAGGGTGAGGGGTGTACACACTGTGGTATTAGATCTAACTTTATACAAACACAAAAACTGGAAAAATATAATAAAAAATTAATATTCTCAAGTCATAAATTTGTTACCCAATTGTGCCTGTGTTAAGAGTAGAGGGACTCCAAACCCAATTCTTTGACAGGCAGTATACTTCCAGCAAAATGAGTTGTAGCTTCCATTCTTACAATTTTTGAACCATTGTTGTGTTCTTGAAGTGACCAACAGGTAAACTTTGTGAAACAGCTGGAAACAGACAAGGACAGGCAAATCTTGTGACCCCACCAACGTAGATGCCCTTTGCACTGATGTAGACGACCTTTGGCATTCTAGTTGATGGTGTCTTGAAAGTAACTACTGTGAAAAGACTTCTCCATGCTTGCATTTTTGAAAAGATGAAGGTCAAAGGTCATGGCTCATATGATTATCTTGATGTTAATAATTAGTTTTGTAGTTTAGATTTTCTTTTTAGCTGTGGATACTGAATCTTTCTTAGTTCTATTTCAGTCTTACAAATTGATAAAGTTCAGAATTCATTGTCAGATTCAGCAGTAAGTATGAGATGCCAAAAATGTAGCAAAATATCCAATAAAAAACTTAACTCCGCCTGAACTCGCCCCAATGGTACCAACCAGCTGCCGTGCCATCCTCAGCCCTCAGGCATCACTGGATATGGATATGAAAGGGCATGTGGTCAGCACACCATTCTCCCAGCTTTGTCAGTTTATGAGACCGACAGTATCCAATAGCATAAATAAATAAGATGCTTCTCAGATCTATGTGCCATATATTCTTCCTTTCAAATACAGCAAAGCTCATATTAAATATTTATTTAGGCAGAACTGTCAGTCTCAACGGAAATGTCAAGTTGACATATATAAATATAAGAGTCAATACCTATTTCAAATTCTTTTGTTTGCTTGAGTCTCTTTCTCTTTCATCATCTGCATTGCTTATGTGGTCAGGGGCAACCTTTCATGTAACGTGCGCAAGCACCCCTGCAGGTACTGTCACTCACATATTCAACACAGTCATCGTCCCACTTCAAAGACGTACGCTGTCCCTCCAGATTTCTCACCATATGCAAATATACACCAAAAACATGCAAATCAGTTGTGCCCTCTAAAATGTGAAATTATTATGTTGTTTTATAGTTAGCTAGACAGACATAGGGCTCTACACATCACTATTCTGGAAATATATGTAACATCGTATGCTTTAACACATTCACATTTACTAAATAGGATTACATATTTTGCAAGAACAACATAAATACGAGGGCTATCCACAAAGTATATTACGTTTTGGAATTAAAAACAAATAAAGTATTGGAAATTTTTTTATTGTATACAGTCTTTCCAGGAAATCCACAAAAATCACACCTTTTCTGTGCCAAAAGACAGTCGCCACGGGGTGAAGGCGCAGGCGGCCGAATTTTACGACGAAGGAATTTCCAAGCTTGTCCATCGCTACGATAAGTGCCTTAATTTAAATGGCAACTATGTAGAAAAGTAGTATTTAAGTGTGGCTTTCATCCGTCTATAATAAAAAAAATTTCCAATACTTTATTTATTTTTAATTCCAAAACGTAATGTACTTTGTGGATAGCCCTCGTACGTGCAGTGTGCACAAACAGTTGCATGAGCTTTCGAAGTTTGTAGGCACATAAACAAATCGCTTCTCTCCTTGAACACAATAAAATTTAATTTATTTAAAGGTGGTGTCTAATTCTGTGATAGCTTCCATTTTCTTCCAAAAGAATAAGAAATGTTGCAAAATCCGTTGTTGAACCCCCACTCTCTGAGTGCAAACATTACACCATTTGGCCACCGTCTGTTAGCAAGTGCTTTTCCCTTTAAGTATATCTGCAGTTGATTGAAATGATTTTTTTCTTTGATTTCTCAGAAACTACTAGGTTGCGCATCTGATATGTATAGATAAAATTTCCTTATTTTGAGTGAAGTGTTAGAACAGTTCCACATGGTTCCTGCTTAGTGACCTAAACCCATTAATAGGAGTTACTCTAGTGAAGGACCCCTACTGGTCTGCCAAAGCTAATCAAAGTCAGTTGACTGTAGGATCTGGCTTCTCCTTGTAAGACATGTGACTGCTTAAGTCCCTTTGATGTTTATCTTAATGCCATTTCTATAGTTGGCTGTAGTCAATAAAATTAATGTTTTAGGATCACTCGTATGTAGTTGAGATGTGTTGCCTCTGAAAACAGTTAAGTAATGAATTTCATCCACTGTCCAGGTAACAATTCATCCAAATACACCCAGACATGCTGTTGATAGTGAAATGGACACCCTCTCACACCATACCAAGTTTTCTCTCAGGGGTAGTTTACTGGTCTATGATTCAAATTCTACACTGAGGTGACAAGTCATGGGATACCTCCTAATATCGTGTCAGACCTCCTTTTGCTTGGCATAGTGTAACAGCTCTATGTGGGATGGACTCAAAAAGTCATTGGAAGTACCGTACAGGAATATTGAGCCATGCTGTCTTTATAGCTACCCATAACTGCGAAAGTGTGGTTGATACAGGATTTTATGCACAAATTGACCTCTCGATTATGACCCATAAATGTTTGATGGAATGCATGTCAGGAGATCTGGATGGTCACATAATTCGCTTGAACTGTCCAGACTGTTCTTCAAATCAATTGTGAGCAGTTGTGGCCCAGTGAGATGGCACATTGTCGTCCAAAAAAATGTCATCGTTGTATGGGAAAATGAAGTCCAGAAAGGCTACAAATGTTCTTGTACTAGATGAACATAACCATTTACAGCCAATAATTGGTTCAGTTGCACCAGTGGACCCAGTCCATTCCATGTAAACACAGTCCCCACCATTATGGACCCACCACCAACTTGCACAGTGCCTTGTTGACAACTTGGGTCTATGGTTTTGTGGGATCTGTGCCTCACCCAAATCCTATCATCAGCTCGTACCGACTGAACTTGGGACTCATCTGACCTGCCCATGGTTTTCCACTCATCTAGGGTCCAACCAATGTTATGAGCCCAGGAGAAGTGCTGCGGGTGATGTCATACCACTAGCAAAGGCAGTTGCGTCAGTCGTCTACTGCTATAGCCCATTAATGTCAAATTTCACTGCAGTGTACTAATCTGTCAAACATCCCACATTGATTTCTGCAGGTATTTCATGCAGTGTTGCTTGTCTGTTGTACTGCTAACTCTTTGCAAATGTCATTGCTCTCGGTCATTTTGTGAAGGTCGTTGACCACTACGTTGTCTGTAGAGTGAGGTTATGCCTGAAATGTGGTATTCTCAGCACACTCTTGACACTGTGGATCTCGGTATACTGAATTCCTTAATGATTTCCAAAAGTAATGTACCATGCATCTAGCTCCAACTACCATTCCACATTCAAAGTCTGTTAATTCCCGTTGTGTGGCCATAATACCCGTAGGAAGTATTTTCACATGAATCACCTGCATACAAAGAACTGCTCCGCCAATGCACTGGCCTTTATTGCCTTGTGTACGCAATACTGCCACCATATATATATATATATATATATATATATATATATATATATATATATATATATATAAAAATACAAAGATGAGGTGACTTACCGAACAAAAACGCTGGCAGGTCGATAGACCACAAACAAACACAAACATACACACAAAATTCAAGCTTTCGCAACAAATTGTTGCCTCATCAGGAAAGAGGGAAGGAGAGGGGAAGACGAAAGGAAGTGGGTTTTAAAGGAGAGGGTAAGGAGTCATTCCAATCCCGGGAGCGGAAAGACTTACCTTAGGGGGAAAAAAGGACAGGTATACACTCGCACACACGCACATATCCATCCACACAAACAGACACAAGCAGACATATTTAAAGACAAAGAGTTTGGGCAGAGATGTCAGTCGAGGCAGAAGTGTAGAGGCAAAGAAGTTGTTGAAAGACAGGTGAGGTATGAGTGGCGGCAACTTGAAATTAGCGGAGATTGAGGCCTGGCGGATGACGAGAAGAGAGGATATACTGAAGGGCAAGTTCCCATCTCCGGAGTTCGGATAGGTTGGTGTTGGTGGGAAGTATCCAGATAACCCGGACGGTGTAACACTGTGCCAAGATGTGCTGGCCGTGCACCAAGGCATGTTTAGCCACAGGGTGATCCTCATTACCAACAAACACTGTCTGCCTGTGTCCATTCATGCGAATGGACAGTTTGTTGCTGGTCATTCCCACATAGAATGCGTCACAGTGTAGACAGGTCAGTTGGTAAATCACGTGGGTGCTTTCACACGTGGCTCTGCCTTTGATCGTGTACACCTTCCGGGTTACAGGACTGGAGTAGGTAGTGGTGGGAGGGTGCATGGGACAGGTTTTGCATCGGGGGCGGTTACAAGGATAGGAGCCAGAGGGTAGGGAAGGTGGTTTGGGGATTTCATAGGGATGAACTAACAGGTTACGAAGGTTAGGTGGACGGCGGAAAGACACTCTTGGCGGAGTGGGGAGGATTTCATGAAGGATGGATCTCATTTCAGGGCAGGATTTGAGGAAGTCGTATCCCTGCTGGAGAGCCACATTCAGAGTCTGGTCCAGTCCCGGAAAGTATCCTGTCACAAGTGGGGCACTTTTGTGGTTCTTCTGTGGGGGATTCTGGGTTTGAGGGGACGAGGAAGTGGCTCTGGTTATTTGCTTCTGTACCAGGTCGGGAGGGTAGTTGCGGGATGCGAAAGCTGTTTTCAGGTTGTTGGTGTAATGATTCAGGGATTCCGGACTGGAGCAGATTCGTTTGCCACGAAGACCTAGGCTGTAGGGAAGGGACCGTTTGATGTGGAATGGGTGGCAGCTGTCATAATGGAGGTACTGTTGCTTGTTGGTGGGTTTGATGTGGACAGACGTGTGAAGTTGGCCATTGGACAGGTGGAGGTCAACGTCAAGGAAAGTGGCATGGGATTTGGAGTAGGACCAGGTGAAACTGATGGAACCAAAGGAGTTGAGGTTGGAGAGGAAATTCTGGAGTTCTTCTTCACTGTGAGTCCAGATCATGAAGATGTCATCAATAAATCTGTACCAAACTTTGGGTTGGCAGACTTGGGTAACCAAGAAGGCTTCCTCTAAGCGACCCATGAATAGGTTGGCGTACGAGGGGGCCCTCCTGGTACCCATGGCTGTTCCCTTTAATTGTTGGTATGTCTGGCCTTCAAAAGTGAAGAAGTTGTGGGTCAGGATGAAGCTGGCTAAGGTGATGAGGAAAGAGGTTTTAGGTAGGGTGGCAGGTGATCGGCGTGAAAGGAAATGCTCCATCGCAGCGAGGCCCTGGACGTGCGGAATATTTGTGTATAAGGACGTGGCATCAATGGTTACAAGGATGGTTTCCGGGGGTAACAGATTGGGTAAGGATTCCAGGCGTTCAAGGAAGTGGTTGGTGTCCTTGATGAAGGATGGGAGACTGCATGTAATGGGTTGAAGGTGTTGATCTACGTAGGCAGAGATACGTTCTGTGGGGTAGGCAGAGCCACGTGTGAAAGCACCCACGTGATTTACCAACTGACCTGTCTACACTGTGACGCATTCTATGTGGGAATGACCAGCAACAAACTGTCCATTCGCATGAATGGACACAGGCAGACAGTGTTTGTTGGTAATGAGGATCACCCTGTGGCTAAACATGCCTTGGTGCACGGCCAGCACATCTTGGCACAGTGTTACACCGTCCGGGTTATCTGGATACTTCCCACCAACACCAACCTATCCGAACTCCGGAGATGGGAACTTGCCCTTCAGTATATCCTCTCTTCTCGTCATCCGCCAGGCCTCAATCTCCGCTAATTTCAAGTTGCCGCCACTCATACCTCACCTGTCTTTCAACAACTTCTTTGCCTCTACACTTCTGCCTCGACTGACATCTCTGCCCAAACTCTTTGTCTTTAAATATGTCTGCTTGTGTCTGTATGTGTGGATGGATATGTGCGTGTGTGCGAGTGTATACCTGTCCTTTTTTCCCCCTAAGGTAAGTCTTTCCGCTCCCGGGATTGGAATGACTCCTTACCCTCTCCTTTAAAACCCACTTCCTTTCGTCTTCCCCTCTCCTTCCCTCTTTCCTGATGAGGCAACAATTTGTTGCGAAAGCTTGAATTTTGTGTGTATGTTTGTGTTTGTTTGTGGTCTATCGACCTGCCAGCGTTTTTGTTCGGTAAGTCACCTCATCTTTGTATTTATATAATTTTTCCCACGTGGAGTGTTTCCTTCCATTATATATATATATATATATATATATATCTAAAAAGAAAGATGATGAAACTTACCAAACAAAAGCGCTGGCAGGTCGATAGACACACAAACAAACACAAACATACACACAAAATTCTAGCTTTCGCAACCAATGGTTGCCTCGTCAGGAAAGAGGGAAGGAGAAGGAAAGACAAAAGGATATGGGTTTTAAGGGAGAGGGTAAGGAGTCATTCCAATCCCGGGAGCGGAAAGACTTACCTTAGGGGGAAAAAAGGACAGGTATACACTCGCACACACACACATATCCATCCACACATATGTCTGTGTATGTGTGGATGGATATGTGTGTGTGTGCGAGTGTATACCTGTCCTTTTTTCCCCCTAAGGTAAGTCTTTCCGCTCCCGGGATTGGAATGACTCCTTACCCTCTCCCTTAAAACCCATATCCTTTTGTCTTTCCTTCTCCTTCCCTCTTTCCTGACGAGGCAACCATTGGTTGCGAAAGCTAGAATTTTGTGTGTATGTTTGTGTTTGTTTGTGTGTCTATCGACCTGCCAGCGCTTTTGTTTGGTAAGTTTCATCATCTTTCTTTTTAGATATATTTTTCCCACGTGGAATGTTTCCCTCTATTATATATATATATATATATATATATATATATATATATATATATATTATGTGTGTGTGTGTGTGTATTATCCCAACACTTCTGTCACCTCAGTGTGTGTGTGTGTGTGTGTGTGTGTGTGTGTGTGTGTGTGTGTGTGTGTGTGTGTGTGTAATGTTATGACTTTGAGGTTGATCAGGATTGTTAATGGAATATTTTTATGCAAATTTAGTATTCTTTGGTTAATCAGTAACCCTACTGCCATTGTATCTGTGTTGTTCTTAAGAGGGGAAACATTTCCATTGATCCACAATTCTTAATGTTTACAGCACAGTTAATTAAGCCCCTCTCACCCATACCCCACACCCACCTCCACCAAACACACTCCAGACCCGACACATTTTCAAAGTTTGGTAGGGTTGGTTGGTGACTATCACGTATGCAGAAAATTACAATAGAAACTTACAAAGCAAAGACAATCCAACAAACTTGTTGTTTTACAGCGGAGTAAATTACAATACAAAAATGTTTCTGTACAGGTGTTATTCATATTGTTCACCACTCTTCTGTTCAAAATGTGGGACATATTGAACTTTTAAACACCACCTGTCTTTGTTGTGATCACAATGGTGGACATAAACCACTCACATAAATTCATTACATGTAAAACACATGCTATTACAAGAAATAGAATTACTTTAATGAGAACACATTTGTTGGCTTCACAACCCCAGTCAATCACATTTCAACTTCACCCAGACCTTGGTTTGCTACTGATAATTGTATAGCACCCCCCCCCCCCCCCAACCCCCCCCACCGTGCCCACCCCCCACCCCCTACCCCAAGCTGTGTCCCATCCCACACACACACACACACACACACACACACACACACACACACCAATTGCAGTAAGGAAATTCATATGTGAGGAAAAAAAGCTGTGAGTGACTGCTTTAAATTCCTCATGGCAAGATTTTGAGAGGATGTGCGGGAAGTAACAAAACAAAGAATTGATTGAGGAATTGATGAAAAGTTTGATGGGACTGTGAAAGGAGAAACAAGCTAAGCAGGTGAGGAAAGAGGTCCAAGAAAGGCAGCACCACCTCCACGTAGTAAAAAAACTAATTACAGATACTTGACATTGCTTTGATTGTTGTCACTGAGAGACATACGTTGATTTTTCTTCTGTAAATTATTGTTATGTGCATCTTGTGATTCCTTTTGGTATGCAACAGTTTTGTTTGAAGGTGTTAGTTCTTAACATAATTTGATATTGCATTGTGATTTCTAATTATTTTTATTTTATTAACACTTTGTTTTGTATAATTTTTTTTGTAGATTTGTTACGTTAACTACAATGTTTTACTCATTTCTGACATTTTTTTCTACTTCCCCCAGCTTGAAGATACTGGGGACGATAGTGACTCTAAGGTATTACAACTAACTTCAGTTTCTCATTTATATTATACTGTACTGCATATTTTGCATGTCTGACATTTCTACTACTCTTACTTGGACCATATACTGGCAAACTATCCCTCTTTGTGCAGATATGGAAGTGAATATTCAGGTGTTACTTTGAATTCAGTTTCTCCTGTTTAGTACTTACAGATGACTGATTATTGATGTAACAACATGGAAAGTTTCTTCAAAAATTTCTGCTCTTGTAAAATAACCAGACATTAGATTATTTGTTGACAGAGCCTATTTTTCTAATAATGTAAATGACAAGGGGAAAAGTAAAAAAGAACACTATGAAAGGCAGTTACTATTTCAAATATTTAAAACTAGAGAAAGGAGTGAAGTGCAAGCAAATTAGCGCGCGCGCGTGCACACACACACACACACACACACACACACACACACACACACACACACACACCTCCGTCAAGTAAGCAGCCAGTAGTTGCATCTGAAGCATCAGGAATGTAGGGCAATTAAAACATTCCAATAAACACCACTGGTATTCACTTTCATGGTGTGCATTTAAACAAATTCCTTTAATTTTCTTTTGATTTACTTCTGTCCTTGCTTTCCTTGTTGAGCTTTTGATGGGACATGGGTGTTGGCTTCTTACATGTTGAATGAATTCTGTTTGTGAAGTAACTGTATGTCATTGTTTGTATGAATAACAGTGTTTTGCATCTGTGTTGTGAACTAATGTTTCCCTGTGTCTCTTGGCCTGTTTTCTCTCTCCTTATCCTGTACGCTGCCATGTTTGGGTGATATAAACAAATCTATGAAACAGAAGAATATTCCCGACTTCTTCCAGTCACCTAAGGTACAGAGTTCCCTATTTATCTGTATTTAATCTTCCCTTTTCTATATTTGTATTTCTGGTATTTTTAGTGATGTCTTTGTGATGTAGGTTTTCTTGCTGAAAGAGCAGTGCTTGCTACCTTATTGTAGTAGTACTTACATACACTCTTTTAGCTAATTAAGTTTTTATAATGTCAGAATAATTTTTTTCACCTTCTTCAGTTGCCAAAATTAAGTTTGAAAAAATGGGAGGTGGTGGGGCTCTGATTGTCATTTCAAAGTAAGATTTGTAAAACAAGTATTGGATGAAACAATGAGAAATGTTTTCCACCACAAGCAAGAGAAATTTTTAGGTACAACAACTTGAATTCCTCATGAGGGATTGTTATAAACAGACGATAAAGGTATCTAGGAAAGAAAGCTGAAGGCAACTTGCATGTGGTAGTAAGGTGGGCTGAAATGTAAAAGGAAAAGGAAAAAAAACTAGACATTTAGTAGCTAATTATCAATAAGGCACTGAGTAAAGCTTATTTTTCTTTAATTGTAAGATTTAAAACTGACAGAATTCCTTCCAAGTTGTTGTAGTTTCATAGTGGTTCTAGATACCTGTGGTTGTTGTAGCCCCCCATATCCCTTAATCATTTCGTTTTGTGTGTAGATTTAACAACACTGACATGTTTGCATTAGAATGGCCCAAGATTAACTAGTGATACCTGATCAGTAACCATTAACTTTTGTGGTTAGCATTAATTGCTCATCCTGTCACTTGTAACTATAGTTCTATTACTCATACTGAGGAGGCTTCTCTACATTTTACCAAAAGATTTCGGAGTTGCCATTTTATTTTCTTGTTCTTTATGTATTCCTCATATGTACCTACATAACTTCTGACAATTTGTGGCACAGATTTTTAATATGTGGAATTGCTGTGTCATGGATTAGTGTTTCAACTGTATGATCTACATTATGCTCCATGCATTTATTAGTCATTTAGGTAGCAAAAGTTTCAGGTACAGTGAAGTGTACATCAGACAGGTACAGATTTTTCAATTGCATAAAAATGCTAATGATTCACATCACAATTGATTCTCTTCTGTTATCATTAATTTTCATTGTAGATCACAATTGCAGCTTTCTTGGCTGTGAATTTTGTGTGGTCGTGTAGTCCTGTCACCTGTGTATGACGTGTTCCAACGCTAAACGTGTTGCAGAGTAATTTGTAAGTATGTCCATGGTTTCAGAAGATGACTGTGTGAAAACAAAACATACAGAAAATATCCACATACCATTGGATAGTGTGTGTCTCAGTTTTTAATTCTCAACATAGGTGCTCAGTATGGGCATCGCTGGTAACACAGTAAAAGTAAATATGTGAGGAAGAGTACATGCATGCTTTCGAAGTCTGGCCAGGAAGGTGCAATGACAGTGGCTTACTTTGGAAATCTGTTCATCGGTCACCTGTCTACAGGTGCTAACTGTGCCGATACAGCGGTATGGTGCAGATGACTTGGCTATATATTCTGACATGCCTGCCCCCTAGTGGTGCACTCTTCAACTATGCGATGGTGTGTTTTATGAATTGAAACTCGGGAAGATGCACTGTCCATTGGTGCGCATCAATTTTCTGTATGTCTCATAGTTTTTGCACATCTGTCTTCTGAAACTCTGGAGGTACGTACGAATAACCCTGTGTTCTTATCAACCCCTCCTTGATGTAAACTGGCAGTTTTTAGGTGCAATGACAGCCTTCTCAAGGTGCTTTTACCCTAGTGCTCTGGCTTGCAGTTCTGATTGCTTTCCATCAATTCTGTTGCATGTTCATATTAAACAAAGTAGCTTAGTCTGATGTTAATTAAGGTACTAAATATTGATACTGTTACTTTAAGTATAGTGTGTTTACTCAGGAAGAGAGAGATACAGAGAAAATGTCAGAATATAATGATACAGTTTGGAATAGATCATTTGAAACAGAAAAGATACCACTGTAGGCAGTACAGACTGGATACAGAGGACATGACACAACACTAAGTGAATGGTAGCTATAATGACAGTTTGAAAATCAAGAAAACAGTAAAAAATAGAAATAGGGGAATTTTAAAAAATACACGGATAAGGAGGCAACATTAAGTTGACTGAGGAGAATATTAAAGTTAATTTATGTTGTGACTGAGATGGGTATGTGGCATAATGCTATTTGGCTGTTAGAAACATATTACATTAAAGCCAGTGAGCATTTTCTGTGGGGGCTGTAATTTTGCTTTTGCAGTCCATATCATAATGCATGTTAATTTACTCAGCAAGGTTACCATTGTTGTACAGAAACATGAGTGTGCTGAATACATGCAGTTCTATTTCTAATTTGGCCAGTCCATAATGGAAGTCACCTTGCTCATTTATTTCAACTTGCAGATATTTATAGTAGCACCAGCTTTCTTTAGAAGTTATGTAATATGGTTTGCAAAAATGAAAAAAGTAAAAATCATCATGAACCAAAACTTGAAAGGAAAATAGTGGAACTTCAAATTAATCTGTATCAGCTGAACATGATAGCATTTAATATTAACTTTCCACTGACTGAAACACTAAAGCTGTAAGGAACGTCTATACTTCAGCGTAGTATGTTGTACTAAAATTGCTCTGTTGGTAGAACAGATTGTGAGCTGTCAGCTCCTAAATGAAATTCATAGTGTAACGAAGTGACGCCAAATTAAATTAGACATCTCCTCCTTCATGCTGTAGCTACAATAACAAGCTAAACTTTTGAACTGATATTTGTTTACCTGCCATGCAACTCCATATTCAATTGAAGAGTCACACCATGGAAACTTCATGGAAGCATTCATTATGTTTGTGATTTATTCAAAGAGGTGCAGGAACAGGAGGAGGGGGGGGGGGGGGAGATTTAAGTTGTACATATTTCTTACAGCTTATCTATGTAAGTTTCCATGAAACATACACACTTTCTCCTGAGATTTGTTGGCTTTTCCTGACTGCAGAAGAACAGAGTTACTACTATGTTTTTGACATGTTGTGTAAATTATGCTGTGTTTTTAAGTGTAGTATTACTTTCTTTGAGAATTTCAAAGAGCTTTTTGTTGAGCTTGAATGTTTGGCTGATCCTACTATTCAGTGCAGTGAAAGTTATGTCAGTGTTGTTGAGGAAAGCTGTGTAGAATGTGTGTTCTGTCAGCCGTTTTGGTTCAGTTTGGGAGGTAACTGTTGTTTCATAAGATTTGCTAGTTTTTCCTTCTGTGTTGCTTTAGTTTTCTGTGCAGCGATTTAGGTGTACAGTTATGGAATCATGTTCTAGTCTATGAAGTCAGCTGCAGCTCTGCGCTATAAAGCTGTGTATTGAACATTTGTTTTTCACCATAAAATTTTTTTAGTTTATCTTTCACCCATAGTTTTTGCACATTTTCCATTGTTTTCTTTGAAATTTTTGCGTTCTTTGTGATGTCAGTCTTGACGTAATTTGGAGTGACTTTATTTGTGAGACAATTTCTATTCAAATGAGTGTACTGTGTCATCATTGCAAGTTTTACCGAGGTATTTTTGCACTCAAAAAATAGCCTTGACTGCCAGGTGTGAACATTAGGTTACTTTTTTCCATGCCTGTTATTTATATTGAATGAAACAAGAAGTTTACTCTTACCAGTTACAGTTTATTTATATCCACATTTCATTGAAAGTTATTCCGAAATAATGATGTTGTTATATATATTCTTTGTACTTCGAAATATTGTTTCTGTTTTGCTATATGTTCTTTGCACCCAGTTGTTTACAGACACCGTTTTTGTTTACAAAATATGACAGTTTACATGTGATGTGTTATGACAGAAAAGGAGCCTGTAACCATTGGGGGTATTCTATTTTAATTGTTTTTTTCTTTTTTTTTTTTTTTTTCACCTTTAGATACATGTTTAGTTCTAGTCAAAACCTCCCCAAATCCATGTTCTGAAATATGTTTTTGGTGCTCCAGCAGACAGTGCCACAAGTTACCCCAAAATCATAACATAACACACGTCTTATTAACACTTGTACATCCACCTGATAATGGAGGTCTAAACGTTAAAAACGCATTGTGGATGTAACTAAACAGTGACTGATAACAGTGAACTTGTTGTTTCATTTTATATCAATAAGTCGCAGCAAATCCTAACCCAAAATGTTCACATTTTAAAGTCAATGTTCATTCATTGTCATACAGCAGTTGAAAAAGTTGTCTCCAGTGTTCTCGAGCAAATTTCCCACTTATCGCCAGTTGTCATCTTAACCACTTCAACTATCAGTGCACGCTCCCCACACCAACCAAACTTCCATATGTCATACTGTCTATATCCTCACAGACATAACGTAAATGTCACCTTGTAAGATATTCACCACACTTTTAGGAAATTATGTGATTTCAAGAGACTCTCCTAGAAAACAAAAATATAAAGACTAAAGCATTACAAAATATTCCATAGTAGGACTGTTGTTACTATACGAGCATTAAAATTGCAATATCAAACTTCATTATTTCTGGGTGCATGCATCCACATATTGTCACACAGTCGTTTTTTTTAAAATTGGTGTCAGTCATATTTTAACTGTGAAAAATATTTCACCTATTGTTGGTTTTGTTGTTTAAGTAGTTTGGTTAGTATTTGTTTTCCTTTAAATATAACCAGTTACCATATAGTAGATTTCGCATGCTTTTTGAGCTGTGCTAAATATTATATTTGATCCTATACTGCAGACAAAGGGCCCTTGGTGTGCTCTCTTTGCTGTGCAATTTAGTATGCTGTTGTCGCTTTGGGAGCAGTTTATTCTCAGCCCGCTTATGATGAAAAAAATTTAAAAAGTTGAGAGCTAAGTTAGCAATTGAAGGATTGATGAATGCGTATTTCTAACCGTTTAGGATCCTTCAGCTTATGCTGTGTAAACTATTACCATTTGATGCATTTCATTTTTTGTATGTTGAACAATGTATTCCACCCGGGATGCCAGAGGCAATTCAGGACCTATTTTTTTCTTTGTTTGCAAAAAACCTGTCCAATATGACAGTGTAATTAAAATTGCATAAATTCAGTGTTTTGTTGATGATCTGTTGCATGTTGTAAGTTATAATATGAATTAGGATGGACTTTATCTCAGCTCATAGTGGAGGCATTGCACAGCAGACAGGCCTCAGCATTTGTGTGTGTGTGTGTGTGTGTGTGTGTGTGTGTTTAGTAGCGATCTATCCTAATTCATACTGTTGATACTCCATTCCGGATTTTACATTGTTGAACACTACATTCACAAAACTATTTTTTTACTTTCATTAATAATTTATGCATTCTATTCATAGCAGAAACTTATCATAGCTTGAAATTTTTAGGGAAAAGGAAAGAAACCTGAAATAGCAACAGTTATTGCCCCTTATCAGGCTACAAGTTCAGAACAACTCAGCCTGCAGAGAGGCCAGTTAATAATGATTCGAAAGAAGACAACAACTGGTTGGGTGGGAAGGTGAATTGCAAGCAAAGGGCAAAAAAAGACAAATTGGCTGGTTCCCTGCCTCGTATGTAAAATTACTAGGAGGTAGTAACAAAGGGACACCTGTAAAGCAGGAGGATACATCATTGCAACAACAACAACAACAACAACAACCACCTGCTCAAGAGGTATCACAGCCTGCAACAGGTAAATATAATGGTATCACATTTTCATGTCCCCTTCTCTTACTCCTGTTACTGGTCTCTTGTCTATCGCTCCTCCTGCTTGCCTCCTATCTGTCACTCCTCCTCCTCCTCCCCCCTCCTCCTCCCCCCTTCCGTGCATGCCGGCCACCCTTACTTCTGTTTCCCACCCCAGCTCCCACAGTCGAAGAGAGATTGCCATGACAAGTGTATCATCCCAGTCTCTGGACTGACAGTGATGATGACAGCAGCAACGGCATGAAGATAAATTTCAAAATAACGCTGATCATTGCTTTTGTATTTAAGGTGTTACCTTCAGTATATTGGGGGTGGGGTTTATAATTATGGTGCGTCTCATCTACTCACAGAGGTCTATTGAGAGTTGTAATTATTGTATGGCAGTGAAACATGGTAGATATGCTAATGTGTTAATGTGGAACTGATTTACATTGGGGGGGGGGGGGGGGAGGGGGGGGGAGGGAAACAGTTCCAATTGTGGCCCCCAGGTGCAAATACGGCACTGTACACTGTTTGTATTAAGTTATATCCACACAGTCATTTTGGCAAGCCATAACATGAGTGAACTATATGGCTGTCGATGCGGGGGGGGGGGGAGTTAGTTTTATGTGAATGGCAGCAATTACAGTGCTGCATTGAGAGAGTATCACCAACTAAAAAGTTTGTGAAGAATCGCATTGTCATTAAATGGTTTACAGATTATGACAGTTAAATTCAGGAATACAGGCAAGCTTGGTTGACATGTAGAAGAGGAAGGATTTGTATTTCAGTGCCAGTTAATGATGATTTTCTGTCCTGTAACTGACCACACTGCATGTGCCCTGGGTGATGCTAATGCAGTGTCACGAGAATTGTTTACCTCATGGTCAACAGTACGGTGGGTTTTGTAGTCTATATTACATTGCTACCCATCAAAGATCCAGACAGCGCAACAACTGAAACCTCCATGATCTACAGCAACAATCTGAATTTGCTTTTCAGTTTCTGACATGGATCAAAGTTAATGACATGTGGCCAGGCAATATTCCATGGAGTGATGATGCACATTTTACACTATATGGTTCAGAGAATGCACAGAAGTGCTGAATTTGGAGTACTGTTAGACTGCATGTTGTGCGTGAAGCATCATTGCGTTCGCTATAT